>NC_039492.1:7924745-7969330 GCF_003590095.1 Trichoplusia ni
TCCTATTTTTAAACATGAATACTATTACAGGTACTCACTCACAATACTACAATGGGTTTATGTAGGTCATTCGAATTATGAGTTTGTAACAAAATAGTCCAGTAGAAAAGTAAGTCGTACTTTTTTGTTATTAACTGGATTGTATATGTCTTTTCTACATGTCTTTAAGTCGATTTTATATTACAGTCAAAATGAATCTCAAGAGACGAAAATCAATATTCGTCGATTAAATCTCAGAAACATCTGAAGTGCGTCTCCGACTTAGTTTTCTTTGTCATCAGTGTCATAGGCAAGCGTAGGATGCTTTCAGCTTCAGTTAACGTGCCTTTTATCCGCGCCGGATCGAGCCCGGAAAAAGGAATTCCCTTTCATAAAGCCGCAGCTCAAAGGGTATTTGAAAGTTAAATGAAGTGGCGCCCGCTTTTCATTGTCACAACTTAGCTTTGTTTTACGAATTCAATATTTATATACGTACAGAAATCGAAAGTGTGCTCGAAATAAAGAACTTTTGTCACTTCATTAGTACTACAGATACCTCCTAAACATAGACACGCGGTTCCGAATTTATCATCGAGTGACTAATAACGTCGTAGGAACTTGTAATAAAGATCTGGTTGTCAGTTGGCTATGTGTGGCAATACGTATGTGACATAATTTAATAAATAATTACTGACGTAGCTTTATATTATATCCGAACCGCCTCAATTGGCGCAACCGCTGACTAATGACACAACATGTATTCTGCGGCTCAACAACTCAAGTACTTTGTAAATCTGCGTTCAGTGACTCATAAACCTACGCGTTATGAACCTACCGACTCAATGGCGACTAATTTGATATTAAACGCTTGTAAACCTTCATCAATCTATCGCAGTAATCAGTTTTATATTTTCATTAGCTAATCATCTGTCATGAACCTTTCAGTATTGATTACTACAGTAGGCAATACATGTAGGTACATAACAGTTTTGGTATAACATAAGCACGACAGAGTTAGATGCATAGAAAGTCATCTTAGCTACGGCCTATAGAGATGAATCGAAGTTTAATGTGATTGAATACTAGATAAATCAAGGCTGTTTAGTGAACATGTGTGTATAACGGAATGTTGCAAACAAGAAAACAGAATTTCATACAAAATAAAAAGTCAAAGATTGTCTAACGAGATCGAGAGCTTCAACGACGTCACCTACTTACGATGCGAGTCACGGCTCTAATTAGTGGTCTGACAGGCGAGTGTGACGCAAACAGCAGCATCAGCGGCCAAGTGTGAGCCCGTAGTGCAACGCATGCCGTAGCGTAACCGCATTACAGTTTAGCGGTGACGTGGACCAACAGAAATACACCGAGAGCACAGCGAAGCCCCCGGGCCTCGGAGCCAAGCGGCTCGCTGGTGACCTGCCAGCCCCCCCTGCCAACTGGGTGAGCTACCAGCCGACTCCACGTTCTATCATGGCACAGTTATTGCTCAAATAATATACCTACCTTCTCCCATTAAACTGTAACCTGGCCTGCTAACAGCGATACCATTAACGAATTAAACAAAACACATAAATCTCCTTTAGGGAACTCCTGAAATTATTATTAAATAAATGCTCTGGTTGTTTACAATCATAAAAGTTTTTAAGCTAACTCTGTAATTTCATAGCTATTTATATCTTTGTATAATAACTGCTACATTAAATTCCACAACTGAAATGCTGTCGGCCACCTCCGCCTCTTCCAACTATCGCAAAATGTCAACGCCGGTAACATTGACTTGTTCCGGCACTGAAGCAGAAATGTTTGACTTGAATATAAAATCTCCAGGGAAATAAATGTTGACCAGTTATGTCGCTTTCGACCCGGGATCTCATAAATTAAAATATCAAATACCCTTGTCTAGTAAATTTTCCATAGGAATTGAGCATGATGTAGTAGATAATAATTGTACGACTGGCAAACTTGGAGCGACTACGGAAAAGGGTAATAAATTGTTTGGCTCGACTCGTATCTGAAGTGAAACATCACCGAAGGCTTGCTGAAATAGGTCAGGGACTCGGGGCTCGGGCCAATGAAATATCAAATATCTCAACACACGATCTAAAGCCATGAAAAAGAACTACCCAGACTACAGCAAGGCTCCTACAAAGACTTAATGGTGAAACGTAGATACAATTAATGCCCCATTGATTGTCTATCTGAGAAAATTAACGATGTAGCTGCACCAATGAAGTCTACTATTACTTTTATTTTATAAAGCCCACCATCGTTATACATAAGAAAAAAAAACCAACCAAAAAGTTAGAATATCATAATAAGTATAATAAGATATTTTCTATCCATACCTATTAATCAATCATTGTCACATAAATAAATAGCTCTTGTATGGAATAATCCTATCGATTAATTAGATATGTACTTAGATTACTCTGTTATCAGTCGTTAATGGTTCGATAACGTAACGCTTGCCAGTCTACAGCCTGGAAATCATGCATTATCTACGCCATACACAGCTAATATCTGATTGTGATGTGTATTATATTTATGTTTAACCACTCCTTGGACGTGTAAAAGTGAACGATGTTGAAAAACTTCGTCACTATACTAAAAAAGGCCCATTGGAATAAAAACTTTTTTACTAAACAATATGAAAAGCTTCCAAGTTTATCTACGTGCCTTGCTCCATAGAAAATGTTAGGAGGAAATTATTTTCTGATAACCATATCGAAATAAACTATAACGGGAACATTAAATGCGCTCCAGTTTTCAACTCGTCGCTCTGAAGCAGTGCTCTGCGAACAAGGTTATCTCCGGCCCAACATATGTGGACTTATATGCATGTAGATAAGCCTGGATCGTTAATTGTGTCATGGAGTATATAATTACTAAGTTCTAGCAAACATTGTCCCGCCTACAGGACAGTTAAGCCGCAGGCTGCTTCGCGCACAGCCATGTCAATGTAGGCAAGTGTTTACTTAACTTACTACGGGAACGGGATTATTGGAATCTGTATTATTATTTGGTGCAACCAAGCAAGTTATTGAGTTACCCAATTTATTTTATTCCTCTCTCCTTTCTGCCGTGCTTCTACAAGATCAAAGGAAAGTTGTTTAGATACCGTACGGAAATTTGTGTTTATTTTTAGTACATCTTATTCAGTAATAAAGGTATTTGAACACGTCAACTTGTCAAGCCAAATCGTTCGTCATGTAAAGTCATACTTTGCCTATTTTTTAAATTGCCAGAACGTGTTTTGCCAACAATGATCTCATAGACGAGTGGTAATTTTCTAGTAATATTAAACGCTTGTGCGTCATAAGCAATTTCATATTCTTAGTTTTTGACTGGCAGCAGATGGCATAGGCTAGTGCCTATAAACTCTCTAGGGAAAGATCAATTTCAGAGAAAAATCATTATACTCGTAGTTTAGAAACTTTTGTGCCTCAATCAATTGCGCAAAAAATCCTTGATGATTGCGTCTCAGCAACTATTTGGCAGTCGTTTGTGCGTAGAATATTAACGAGAATACCCTCGGCGCTTTCATCGGCAATTAACTACGTATTAGAGCTTATTCGATGAAATCATTAAAAGCTGTGAACACGATTGTATTATGGTAAAATTGCATAATTATTTCTTAGCTTAACTGATATTAAGTTAAAGAATAAATTGTCAATTTGGTAGACTTTTTGTAGGACTTTGAAAAATACTATTTATTTTGATACGATTACTTGATTACGCGATTACTTTTGTATGATGAAGCAGATACTCTTAGAAGCTCGGGTATAAGGGACCGCGCCCCTCGTGTGTGGAGCGTGACGCGAATAGTGACTAGGACCTCTCCTGTCTCCTATCACATTAATTTTAACATTACCCGTCTATATATCACAGTATTTATGTTGTAGAAATAATCAGTAGTAGTCATAAACGTAAAGGCGAAGTACAATTAAATCAAATACTTGAAACAATTCCGGGAGTTTATAATCTTTACTTTTTTTTAATTCTGCTTTTTTCTACAAATATTTTTTAAACTCAAAATCAACCGCATTATTTGCCTCACCCAATGCAATAAACAAAATAAATACGAATTCACGAGACCTCATACTTTTAAATTACTGTCAGGAACCTGGATATTGCCTTCATAAAGCGATTTATCACAGCAGAATTAATCATTGACTTTAACGGCGGGCCCTCACAAAACATTGTAAAACAACAACGGTCCCTTATAATAAACAAGGTACGCATGCGAGCGCGGCGCGGCGGCGAAAGGTTGATAGACGTACACAGTGGCCTGATGGGTTCCTAATGTGCGAGTAACGTGATAACTCGTGTCTTTGCATTGTCGCTTGCACAAAGTATTTAATATAAAACCTCTTACACATAGTGACTCAGTTATGTATATTTTAAACCCCGAAAGAAAAGGAGAGTGTATAAGTGAACGTGTCTGTCTGTCTGTGGAAGCATAGCTCCTGAAGGAATTGAGTAATTTCAATTGAGTTTCGTATTGAAGGTAAATGACGTAGGAATGTTCTTAGATATGTTTGATAAAAATCGGTGAAGGCATCTAAAAGATATACATATATAAAAATAGAGGCTCTACATGATAAGGTGCTAAAATAATACATTTTCATTGCCTTTGATATCACCTTTCATGGGTGTTAGCGGCGTGTATCTGACATCTGATCTGTATATTGATACAGGTACCTTTGTATACTAAACCTAGGCACACCAGGTACACACACTCGATCCTCTGTCTGACTGCATCTGTTTTGTATCTTCACGAATCTAGCCGTAAATTATTGGCAATCGATTTAATAGTGTTACATTGTCTAAGAACACTTCAGTCCGATCGATTTCCCTGTTTGCGCTAGTTAACAGTCTCTTTTTTAGGGTTCCATACCTAAGGAGTAAAAACCCTAGGAAGTAACCCTATTACTAAGGCAGCGCTGTCGCCACAAATTTATTTGTCACACAAACAATTTTAGTTTTGCCTATTTTACGTAACCCTTTATGTCGCGAATACGATTCGCACTTGACCGGTTTTTATCTATCATTTACAAACTTTAAGTGGCTTTCAATTCCTCAATCCTCTTTATATAGATCTACGTAAACCAAATTGCACAAATGCCTTTGCTTTTGATTGAGTTTTACAGCGCAAACCTTTGTGCTACTTACAGAACTTACAATGGGACACAGAGGGTAATCCGACGCTTACATTTTTATTTTATATACAAAACGTCGAGCACGGGTGTGTGTTGGCTAGGCATTCGTAGGTCTCTGGTTGACGAGCGTGGGCCGCACAAAGCCCCCTTTGTTCTCGCCGCCGCCGCTCGCAACCGGCACGCGGATCAATATTCGCTTTAAGTCCAAGATATACACTTTTTGCCGCCATAAGCTCTCTAATTTACCTGAATGATTGTCCTACTGAATAGCCTTAAACCTCTTAACTTTTCTAGGACAAAAAGACCTCACTAATGAAGGATCGCAAACAATGTTTAAGAATGTAAGAAAGTGCTTTAGCTTAGCCTCAAGTTCGGAAGTTTAATTTAGGAGGTCAATTAGCTAGATGGGTTTAAATTTTGTATCCAGCCTTCAAGGATGCAAACAGTAGATAAATTTAGAATTAGTTGAAGTTATTTCTTAGGAGAATACATAAATAAATTAAGGTGAGTCTCGGCGTAAACCGGGAGTGCTAATGCTGTTACTTTATTCATAATGATAAGTAGATCAAGGGGGACTTCGACACTGAATCATAGAACTTCTGTCAAAAAGGAACTTCATATTTTCCTTTAAAATGATTGTTTTCGATGAAGTACACACACGGAAAGAATATTGAAAGGTTGTTATACTCACACAAAACGTACCTTTTTAAATTGAAACAATGTGACATGCGTGTGTTATTTTTTTGATAACAAATCAAAATCAAATCAAAGGGACAATGTTTTTTAATAAGTTTTAAAGAATAGTAGTACTCCCTCTATATGCGAGAGATTTTGAGGCTGTTATTCCTACATCTTTGACAGTCGTTACAGGTAGTCAGAAGCTTGAAAAAGTCTGACAGCCAGTCTAACCAAGGGGTGTCGTTTTGCCCAGATAACTGGGTTGAGGAGGTCAGATAGGCAGTCGCTCCTTTTAAAACACAGGTACTCAGCTGAAACCGGTTTGGACTGGTAGCCGACCCCAACATAGTTAGGAAAAGGCTAGGCCGATGATGATACCTACAAAATTAAATGGTTTTTTTTGTGTGTGTACGATTTATAGGTACTTTGTATAAATTGTAACTTACAAAAAAACAACATTTGAATAATGTTTTCGGAATAAATATTGTGTGGCATTCAAAAGTCACTGCTAATTCAAAGAATTAAAAAGAGTTTCCATTTTAAATCAATCTGCTACTGATAAATGAACAGTTTGTTTATTGATAGATGCGTGAACAGAGATGGATTACAATTTACATAAATTACATCCGTAAACAACAAACTAATCAAAACATTAACGTACGTTTATTTTAATCCTTTAAAACACATTCTCAATATTTTTTATTTTTTCAGATTGTATAATTTAATGACTTTCCCATGCATATATTTCGAAGTATGTTTATTTGTTAAAGTTAACTGTCATAGTTAATAAAAAGTTTGATTTATTTATTATTTAATTTAATTATATTTAATTAATAGTATATTATTATATAACTAATAGATGATCCCTAGCGGACCAGGGCTAGGTCATGCGGGGAGGCCGCTGGCGTCGCGCAGGTGCGGCCCGCGCCCGGCCCGGGGCCGCATTCGCAGCGCGCGGAGGCGCGGGCACGCCGCGGCGCGCGCCCGCCCGCCTCGACGCGCTCATGGAGCCGCCGTGGGAGCTCGAGCTGGAGCTGCGGCGGCACATCGAGAACTGCGCCTGCACCTGCGACCACATGGGCTACGGGAACTATATGGACTACCAGGTGGCGCCGGCGGCGCACGCCTGCCTGTGCCGCGCGATCACCTCTCCGCACGCCCACGTACGTGTTGTTACCTCGCGCCGGCCGCGCGCGCCCTCCCCGCATGACCTAGCCCTGGTCCGCTAGGGATCATCTCCTCGCTGACTTGTTTTGTGTTCGTATTATGTCATTTCAACTGCATAACGTAGTTAACGGTTACTAAGTACCTACTTGTGATTTATGTAACACTATTTGTTGTATGTTGAAGTGAAGTTAATATAGTTTATCACCCAATCACTCATCCATTTTGTTTTATTTTGATTTACGTTTCCATTTCTTTGATGCTATATTTTCGTTTGTTCGTAAGTAAACATCACGTCGATTTCAATCTCTAGAAAACATGCTCTAAAACTGAAAACAACATCAATGTCCTTGACTCCCCAATAGTACCTACCTACAGTGATTATAAGATCTTAGTCTTTACTCTAGATAAATAAACCTAGGGTATTAGTAAACCTATATTGAGGTGAACAAATATGTGACCTGTTTGACCCTTAAGAGATATCTTAGCGCCAGCCACTTTTCATTAAATTTGCGTCTTGCGTATCCATAACAAGGCTACTAAAACCAACTTAAAAATGCGACGACAAAAATACATTGATTAGTTTTCAAATTCGCAATGAAAGCCTACTTCGCTACTCGGATTTGAGAATCTGGTAAATGAATATCAGGTTACAATCAAAACTCATTCTTATGTGATAGTACTTAGACATGTTTTCCCGCAGCTCCATTCTAATTGAATGGCTCGTTAATTTCCTTTGGAGCTGGAGTTTTCTTCCGGTGTAAAAGTAAGGAGAATTCTAACCGGATCTTAACTTCCTCTTTCTGGGAATTATATTACACCATGTACCTCGAAATATTCTGTTCGGCGATAAGTATATGGAATTAAAAACACAGGAACCGCCATAATTTCATAAAGGAGGCTGGAACTTCTATAAATCAACAAAGGAAAATCAGTTATTGCTATCAGATTGATCTTTACACGGAATATTACTTTCAGCGTGCGGCTTGAGCGGTGCACTTGACTTTTATATTAATTTTTACAGGGTTTGCAGAAGACTTGCCCTGTTTTCAACTGTATGTTGTTGGTAGTCTCTTCATTGCAAAAAGTATTTACTTAGAACAGGCTTTGTCAAATTGACTACCATTATTTAAATGCTTAATTAGAAGCTAAATGAAAATGTTTGTCGTCTGGTGTGGTGGGTCGTAACCATACTGTAGCAAGTTTTTATAAATTTTGAATATAATTGTGGTACCTGGCCGAAATAAATAGGACTCAGCATGTCACTCACATTTTTAAATAGGATGTATTTTTTTAATCAAATCCATTAAAAATCACTTTACACCACTGCAATGATAAAGACTATTCAAAAAATATCGTACTAAGTAGATGCGTACCTAGATTAAATTCCATGACTTACTCTTAAAATAGATTCTTAAATAAACTTAGAAGTTACTTGCTACAAGTTAATTACATTAACTACGCATTTACAAGTTATAAAAGCTATTCAGTTTCTTCACAAACCCTAGAAAAATAAGCGCGAGAAACTGCGCGACGTATATGGTTTTATTATAAAACTAAGGTGTCAAGAAGCCAGAAGTCCCTACTTAAAATTATACACGTGTACTCGAATCATGCTTGAATTACATTTTCGTTATTTACATTAATAGTCAGTCCTCAAACAGTTTTAATGCATTTTAAAGGTTTATCGTTTCCACACCTTAGAGTTTGTCTATATAATTAACTTGGGAGACACGCAAAAATAAACTGAATACTAAGATTTGAACAATTAGATTGATTTTTAAATACAAGAGAGCGTTATTTACGTGCTTAAGTTCAGTAATCTAAGCATCATATCATAATGGTCGGTGTGATAATTTTTAAAACTTACTTAACTGTGTAATAGAGTTTGCAATGTCAAGACTTAACATGCCTACATTGTAAATCTGTTGATTTGTATAAAAGTTGATTTCGTTCAACCTATACCTACTAGTTGATTGCGACGTGCCTACGAGTTTATTATACATTGGTGAGCGCATATTTCAAAGTTAGTTTCTTGACCTGTTCAGCAGTTTAATGAAGTCAATTTGTCAAGTTTTTATTAATAGGATTTGATCAAAGTAATGATCATAAAACTAAAAATCAAAATATAAACCTTTTTTTTTTAAATCAGCATATACCTAATAAGCTTTAAATAAACTTAGTGTAAGGTACCTACCTTACTAAAGATCATGCTTAATGCAATTTCACAATTCGATCGGGCGGTTAAGAGTTTTTCTAAGAAATCACATACTTTCTGCCAAGTTAAATTTTTTAACGACACTTATGAAGAAAACTTAAAAAAGGAGTCTTATTCAATCCATTGATGATGCAAGCCATGTTAGTACATTGTTAAATACAATAGGGTATCTGACGAAACATATCCAGAAGTGAAGACACTTGCCAGTAAAAAAAGTGTACTGGCAACTACAAGTCACACGGGATTTCAATCCACTGTAAATTCTTCGCTTTTTATTTGTGATACAATAAAAATACGTATTTAATATTTTTGGAAACATATCTGTCAATCGATTGTATTGAAATATTCGAACACCCTCTTATACCCGTTACACGATACTCATAGACAATCTTAGGATCTCTTTTCATATTGTGTTTTATCACAAGCGTAACGACAATCTTAATTAAATCACGGATCATGTGAAGCAACCTGGTTTAAACCCGGTCGCTCATCATAATCCCTTGTCTCTCGAGTCTGAGGATTTCGACTCATCTTGAAACTAGCTTGTCACGCCTTCGCCCCGTTCGCCAATTATCTCGGTGTTAGACCACACACTTATGTGCACAACGTAGAGCTTAATAGGAATATGTAGGGAACATAATATTGTGATTAGTTGTACCGCTTATGTGTAAAGTTTGGCTCTGGTACCTAAATCTTTTAATTTTTGGGACCAATTCATGATTAATTTTCACTCATTTGGTATCTAAATATAGCATGTGTGTTTATAGTATCAAATAATATCACACTCGTTTTACACCTCATTTTAGTAATTTGCCGGTTATTTTTCATTTTACAATATGTAAGTCGATCCTACACACCTACATACACGTTTCACATATATGTCCGCTCACTGCATTGCCCAACATACCTAATACTTTTAGTGACCTTTGGGTTACCCCATTTTGGTCGACGCTTGCCAAAAATCTGGATTCCACATTCTCTTTGCGCCACATCCGTGAACAAAATAACAAAAACAAGCTTTAAATAACACAAATCGTTTTGTATTTTTTATTTAAATACTGTGTGTTTAAACACTTCTTTCGTAAAGGGAAAAGGTATTGCGATAAAATGAATAACACAACAGGTTGATCTGCATTATATATTTAAGTGTCTATTTCTAGCAGACTCTTTCTATAAGCAACCATAATTTGAATGGGCAGTTTGTCTTGTCTATATTGCTAGACACCACCTTTGAGTTACTAATTGATCTGACTGAAAGCTGACTAATATACCACAAATTAATTAATAATGTGGAACTTTGCTTCCCTACCTTGCGGTATAGTGGTTTCTAAAGAATAGTTTTAACTAGTGAACCTCTATCTATCACAAAATGGTAATTACCGCATGTGCAAGGCTCGGCGCGGCGCACCGCCCGGCCGCGTCCGTCGTGGTCAATGCGGTTATCAACGCTCCGCGCCGCCCGGCCGGGCGCTGCAACGCTACTGTTACGCGGATTAACATCTTCCTACATGTAGTACCGTATGTCAACTCAGGATTTAATAATTTTGTTCTACATGTTACGTTGAAGAGAAATGTATTCGCATTTTATGTAACAAATCATTAGATACTAAAACCAGATCTACTCGAAGTGTTATATTGAAACCTACCTCCAAGAACCACCTAGTATTGCTGCCTTAGCTCGATATGTAAGCACTGCTAACTTAAGGATGCTTATACCTGTACCCAAGCTAAGATAAACAATGGAAAACTATTCATACATATACATCTATCCATATGAAATCGAGGTACATTTTAAAATGAGTCACATAGATATGTTTCCCCTATTTTCTAATAGGATGGGCGCGCTATCAGGGAAGAAAAGTTTAAGTAGTCTTACAGGTAAGAGGCCGAACCAAAAAGGAAGGAAAACATCAGATATCTCTTCCTTAATCATGGCGGGTAAAAGGCGTACCTCGCTCGCCGTTTTTAACAAATATTTTCCTGGAACCTTTTTATGAGTTCCTTTTGGTATACTTAGGTATTAGGGGAAACTTGACGTTGAAAATATAAATATCTTATTCACGCATCGCTGTTTATGTATAGCCGGCATCACAGTGGTCTCTCGTTTACTTAGAACTTTTATCTTTCCGGTTGTCAGCTCGCTATTTGCACTGTTTGAAACAGACAATCCATATTGAGATATCGATCTGTGCTATCTTTGTAGAACATTAGAGCAGTCGTGTGGTCATGAGGGTCGGCGTGGATCAGCTAATTTTAAGGGATGACCTAGTTGAAAAATTCGGTCATCCAAAAGAGAATTTACTCAAAACAATGACATTAGCAACGACCGTTTAGAAGTATTTTGGTATAAATCATTAATAACAGGGGCCTTCCGTTTTTTTGTTCATATTATGAATGTTTGGATGCAAATTGCACTAGCTCCTGTTGTTATTTGAATAAACGAGACTCTACATTTCCTTTTTCAATAGTAACCTAGAGTTATTTATAGCTTACTATATACCAAGTAAGTAAAAGAAGTCTCGGACGTTATAAAATTGTCCACAGCTGCTTGGCAGGATAACTTGCAAAAAAAGATAGTAGGTACCCAGACTACCCAGTTATTAAGCATTTTGTTGGACACACAACGACTCTTAGAAAATAGATCCTAACCCTCGCACAATGCTTATTTATAAAACGAGCCCTTTTTAAAACACGGATCACTGAGTTCAAAATTCTTTAGGTAGGTATAATTAGGTGGCATACCTAAGTGTAAGCAGTGCGGTATGACCCATAGATGATAAAGGTGAAACCGCGCTCGCAGCGTTTTGTTCAGCAATATTATTTATTGCAAAGCATCCTTCTATACTAAGACAGACAGCTTATCAGGGCCCCATTTCTGCTATTTACAATAGCCGATGAATGCTGTAGAGCTTATCTCTAGAAGACCTGGGCCTGTTAGTTAGTCGTGCCATGAGCTGACACTCAGTTAAATCGGGAAGACGATATTAACACATAAAAAGACGTTTGGGACATTCTTTGTAAGTGCAAGTAGCAAGTTAAGTATGCAAGTACCGTTTCTAAATATAAATTAGTAAGAGATGTAATTGATTCATATTCATATTATGCCCGATAACCAGCGGTATTATTTAAAACGGTAACCGCGGCCCTGGTACACAAAGGGCAAAATAAGGAAGAACATGAGTGGGTTTTAGTCAGTAAAAGTCTGACACTCCCTTCCGCTCAACCTAAAGCAGGAGAAGCCATTATTTTGATGAATTCTCATCCGAAGAAAAGAATTGAACTATAAAAAGCTATCTGTCTGTCTGTATCCATATTTCACGAAATAAAGGTTTGAATTTGAATTTGAACAAATAAAATACCGTAGTTCCAGAGTATGTAGGTATCTTATACTTTGGAATTAGTAATTTTGATTTAATTTTAAACCAGTAAAATAAGTAAAGTTTTGAATAATTCATATCACAAATTACACGATCATATTCAAAGAGAAAGCTATCAAAAAAACCACTTCCAACAAAATCTATTTTTAACAAGTAGGTATTTATAGAAGATATAATTAACCGCATAGAAAAATTAAACAAAATAAGTGTTGTCTAACAGGCTGTCATGTGTGTGATCATCACTCGGTCCACATAGCATCCAGGTCCGTGTTCCATAAAGGCGTCACGGGTGGCCGGCTAGTTGTAGGTGAGGTTACGATGGGGACGCAAATCTCACGCAACATTATGTCGTTGCGGGGTTCAGTGGGGGCACAGTTGGCGCGGGCCGTGGCCTGTGAGCGCGGCCGGGCCTCGCTCCGGGCCCGCGAGCCCGCTGTCTGCCATGCAGCGAATCGATGCAGCTCCGCCCCCGCACCTGCTTCGCCCCGCCGACTATGTTTTGACGATTTTACGCGCCTTCGTTTGGTAAACATTACAATCACCGTATTCGTAAGAGATTTATTTAATGTACATTCAAGTTTTAAAACTCTCTTTAAAATAATAAAAATCTCATATTGTTAGTTTAGCAGGTTGACAACTACGTTAAATCATTTAACTTTTAAAATAAACTAGTCTATTCTTCTCAACATTTCGTATTTAGGTTACCACACCACAGTTTGATTATAAGTACGTAGATTAAGGTTGTTCGTTATTCTGATATTAATATACCTACTACAAGTAAACGTCTAACCCCCGGGAGAAGGTCGAACTGGTTAAACTATATAAAAGATTGGTAAATAGCTTACAACAAACTTTTGTTTTTTTTTTATTTAACAGAAAAAATACCTATCGTTTTTTTTAATATAGGTATTTACGTAGTGCCTGGTTAGGTAACCATCTGCATTATATACTAAAATTACAATTACAGCTCAGTTTTGGGGGTTTGTTTAGCGCTAAGCTTACCTAAACTGCTAGTACTCGTAACATTACCGTAACCAATTTGCAGATATTTTGTTGCATAAAATCCTTGTTTCCTATTTCAACGGGGTACTTATTTAATATGGGAATTTAGGTACTTTACATTAAGTGGATGGCATTTGGCATTACGCAATCGAGCCATAATGTGTACCGTTAGTAATGGTTAAGTATAGCGGTTTACCAGCTTTGTAAAGGCAGTCACTCTTTATGGCTGATTCGTTGTTCAAAATAATACGATCAACATATGGCCGTGAGGACTGGAGCTTATATACTCGTAGCTCTTTTTGTATCATATGATACGTGAGATCCCGACTGGTGTTTACGGAAAATGACTCTTAAAAGTCATCATTTGCGAAATCATAATAAACAATACGCCAAATAATTTTCAATCTATGATTAAGATCAGCTGTAAATTTTGAGTTCCTCTCGTACAGAGAGGTAAGTTTCAGTTAAGATTTAAATCCAGGCAAATGGGTGCCTTCGCGCCAGTTCTCTCTGTAAATGGGTCAGAAGCTATTCAGGCTCGCCCTGCGCCCCTCCCCCCTTCAGACTCATCCCCTAACTGTGTGTGCCCCTTGCATAATTGAACACGCGGCAAATTATTGTCACGCCTGAATCGACTGATATGAACGCTTGACAATATGCTCTGCTGAAATCACTGTAAAATAAACCTTTTCAAATTTGCAGCCGGGTTTTCGTACTGAATATATATATCCATCGTTCTTATATAGACGTTTTATTTCTTTATTTTAATTTCATGTGATTTACGTACGTATCGTATTTGAATAAAATTACTTTAATAAGATTATAATAATGCTGTAAGACTTACTTATAAGATCTCATGTGTGTGTAATGTGTAGGCATATCCGTTTAGCTAAGCCTGATGCCGCAACAACGAGAATGTGTCAGTCACTTTAATCCATTGTTATTTAACCGTCTCGCGTCTGCAAGATTTATATGTAATCAGGAAACACGATGTGTGATAAAACAGACGAGAGCGGCGTCGTACCTACTAAATAACTTATTAAATACATTCACCATGTAGTATCTAGTGTTCTTACTTAATTTTTCACTTTCTAATTTATTTTAGATAAACTGGACTCTTCGAGCAATTTATTAGGAAAATGCCTCAAATTTACTCCAATTTCAATTTATACATCGGCCATTGTAAATAGCGGATTGGGGACTTATTTAGTAACGCATGCTGGCACTTCATTACTTCGCCTATAGTAGATAAGTAGTAAGGTCTTAACAATTCGACAAATTAAACCTTACTGCTTAACATTAAATTGGATTCCATTGTAGTACTTAATCCTGTAAAAAAATAGATAGGAAACTACGACTATAAAACAAAGCTAGAGACGCGCCTAATTATTGTTTAACCGAATACCGAATTGTATTCGGTTTAACCGTTACTGAGCCGCATGTTGCTGATTTATTTATTCGGATAACCATTTCATTGTTTTGCCTCGTAATAACCGTTCTAACACATCCAAGTACAAATCAGTAAAAAATTCAATAACCGAAATTTGGAAACTTTACTTTTTGAATAAAAAAGAATACAGTTTTATTGACTGTCATTTAGTATTTTTATTTTTTTCTCAACCTAGCTAGCAATGCGGATACCATCCGTATGAAAATGCCTCAGGGTTCCTTTTGTTTATTTTGGGAGATATTTTGAACTTGTGATTGTGGTAGTATTAGGTACTACCACAATCACAAGTTCAAGCCTTTATAAAAATCAAATAAATCATATAAAGGCTTGTTGAAGGTATTTCAATTTTGACGTTAAGTTACACATGGGAAATATATTTTAATTTGTAGGTAAAGTAAACTTGATATTTTTAGTCATTTTGTTTAAAGTATTTATTTTGGGTTACAACACAAGAAGTTGGATTTTTTTATTTATACATCTTAATAAATCAAAAATATTCTGCATCCGTCGAATTCTCTGAATACAAAACGAATGTTCGGCACATCTGTAGTAAAACGAAACCAAATCATCAAAACAAAAGAATGGTTTTATTATTAAATTGTTTTTTTTTATAATAATAATCACTGTTCAATATATTATCGGTAATATTACTAACTTTGTGAGCACAAGCTTGTAATTAATCTGAATAATCAGAGTGTAGTTCTTTGTTTATAACTTCTACTCGACGCTGCCCCTCGCACACGTGCTATTTGCGTGAAATAGAAGGCTGAATTCCTAATAAGACACTGATCAATCATCATTTTTCTTTTTACAGGCTGCAGTGCCAGAAGGAATGACATTTTCGGGTCCGCTGCCGGATGTAGCCGAAAGGTGTGGGCGCTGGGCGCCTGACTCCCTTTCGGCCTCGGCATCGGGCAGTTCGGATGAAAAGCCGACACCGCGTCGACCACGGTGGCGGATCGCTCTAGCTGCACTCGTCGTGCTGGCCGCGCTCGGTGCTGCTCTAGCGTTGCCGCTCGCACTTGGTGGCGGAGGACGAGCCACTCCGGAACAGCGCCTCACAACTGTCCGCCGAATGCTACGAGACTCACCTTTAGTAGATGGTCATAATGATTTAGCATGGAACGTTCGGAAATTTTTACATAACAGAATAGGCGACTTCAATTTGAGTGCCGGTCTTGACGGAATTGAACCTTGGGCTAAGTCGCGCTGGTCGCATACGGATATCCCACGGCTGAGACTCGGTCAGGTTGGTGCTCAATTTTGGTCAGCTTACGTGCCGTGCGGCGCGAGGGACCGGGACGCTGTTCAACTTGCTCTTGAACAAATGGACGTTATAAAGCGCATTGTGGAATTGAATGCAGCGCACTTGGCGCTAGTGACCGACGCGGCGGAACTTCTGGATGCCCATCGCGACGGTCGCATTGCGTCTCTCATTGGTGTGGAGGGTGGTCACGCTCTTGGAGATTCACTCGCAGTACTCCGGGCGTTCTATCAGCTCGGTGCTCGTTACCTTACTGTAACACATACTTGCGATACTCGATGGGCACGCGCTGCTGGCACATCTGGAGGACTTAGCGAATTTGGACGTGCTGTCGTGCGAGAAATGAATCGTCTTGGTATGATTGTAGATCTTTCGCATGCCGGTGAAGAGACAGCACGTGACGCTTTAGAAATGTCACAAGCGCCTGTAGTATTCTCGCATTCGGGAGCCGCTGCCCTTTGCAATTCAAGTAGAAACGTTCCCGATGAGTTACTCCGTATGATTGCGGCGAATGGTGGAGTTGTCATGATAAATTTCTATGCAAAACTTGTGACGTGCGGGGAACGAGCAACTTTAGAGGACGTGGTTGCTCACATAAACCATGTGAGAAGGGTTGCTGGCGTAGAACACGTTGGTTTGGGCGCAGGCTACGATGGCATCGACGCGCCACCCGAAGGGTTAGAAGATGTGTCTCGGTATCCTCACCTGCTGCAGAGCTGCTCCGAGACCCTGACTGGAGCGAGGAGGACGTGCGCAAGCTGGCGGGCATGAACGTGGTGCGCGTGTTGCAGCACGTGGAGCGAGTACGCGACCAATGGCGGCGCGCCGCCGTGCTACCGGGAGAAGAATCGGCGGGCGCGCGCCGCGGCGACTGCGTGTACGGGCCTGCGTGACGCAGGCTACGAGCCGCGCGTTCCCGCGGCCCCCCTCGTACTGCTCAATATTGACACTTGTTGAACGTAGTTATACATGTATATTAGTGTCCAAATGTGATTTAGCGATTAAAGTAATCTTTACCTGAACCTGAATGCACAAATTGTTTAGCTAAGGAGCCGCGCGCGCTGGGCGCTTCGTCTCGGCGTCGGCCGCGGTCTGCCCGCTGAACTCTTCTCCATCCATGCACTCGACTTCGTTGACGAAAGCCCAATGCGATCCGCGATTTATAATGATGTGAGCCATTGATGATATAAAAGGAATATGTGTTTATAGAAAAATAAATATTCTTTATTTATAATAAGGAATTGTTTTATTTTTTGATATTTCGTAACCCGGAGCGACTGCCTATTTGACCTCCTCAACCCAGTTACCTGGGCAACACGATACCCCTTAGTTAGACTAGTTGCCAGACTTACACACAATTTAACGTTCCTTCCGAAACACGGAGGAACTCGTTATGAAAAAGTTGTTCAACCATCTACGGAAAAGCTTAGCCAGGAGCTCCTCAGCAGGCATGTGAACTATTAAAATATGGTCGATATCAGTAATGTAAAATGTATGTAGGTATTGGAAGGTAAGTCAAATATTAAACCTACGTATCGAACAAAACCAATCTTGTCCACCATGCTTATATACCAACCTGGATGTTTAACGGTATCCAAGTTTATGTAGGTCTCTCTGCAAGTAGGTATCTTCCATCTGCAAGTACGTATCTCTTAAAAAACCTAAATCTTACCCAGTTACCCGAACTTAATATGCCGACTTCATATGCTAGCTGAGAGGAGGATAGGAAGCAAATAACGAACGAGTGGGATGCACGGGCTTGGGTTCGATCCCTGCATGAAACAGTATTTGTTTATTTATTTTTATTGGGACAACAAACAGTTTATGATATATCTACTAGCTAGGTCTAGAAAACATACTTCTTCGAAAGTAATCACTTATGTTATGTATTTCAACACAAACCAAGCATAAAATACCAGAAACGTGGAAATAAATATTATTTATTTCTCTATGGAATCAATGTCATTGACTCACACAAAATACCCACGAACTGACACTGCCTGAAATGAATATTGCCAAGTTTATGGATTTGCCCATCGGAAGGAAACTACGTTTTATAAAATAAATTTCTTCGTCGGCCATACTAGTAGTAAATCAAAACAGTAACACTAGCTCGAGCCGTAGTTGAGATATGCTAATTTGTTTAAATTGTTACAGCCGGCAATGTATTTTTTTTTAATTCGTGTTAGAGTTAAAATATTTTTACTACCCGTAGCCAATTTTATGGTGGGTAGTTCAGGGAATGTGAGGAATAAGATAGTATAAAATTTTGGCTTTCGTTGGGGGTTGCACAAAGTTTTTATTCTTTGTCCATATACTTTTTACTGTTTAGTTTTTAAATTCAAGGTTAGCTTTACGGGGTCTTTATCTAGCTAAATGGATCTTTAATTTAAAAACTAGCAACATTGACGCGGAACCAGCTGCTAGAAAACCTGTCACGAAGATGTCACTGTCACAGATGTCACTTACAATAATCTGGACTATTCACTCAAGCAGGACTGACGATTGAAGTGACTTTTAATTGGAAATACATTTATTTATCAGTGCCGTTAACTAAAAATACTAGTGTCTTGAATAGTGGCAAAATAATCAGTGCACGGTATATGTAAACTAAGAAATAAATTAGTGCATATTTAAGGTAAGTTGTGCAAATAAATTAGGTACTCAGTATTTTGATTTCTGGGAAACTGTAGGTAATAAAAGTGTTTGTGTCCATCAAACGCATCTTGCACGTTAATTTCATAAACTTCCTCATATTGCATGCAGCGTTACCTTGATCGAAGATGGATCCCAAGCAAGGTTTGTTTGACGAGCTAAGTTTACGTAGTTGTTGGTGTTATTGATATCATAATCAAACACTTAAGAACAATCGCACGTTATTTATGTGAGTTTTGATTTATAATAAATTTGTTTATAGTATTGTCTTATATTTTGTGATCCTAAATTCGTGTTGCATCACAAGTAGGTGGTTAAATCAACCTTATTAACTGCCTCATTTAATAGTAACCTGTTTCGTAAGTGTTCACTTGTGATATATACATATTATATTTAGTTCATGTTCTAATCTGGTTTGTTGTCTAATTTATTTATATTATTTTTGTATAAATTCTTTGCAAGTTCTGGTCAAGGTTATCATGTTACTAAATCAGGTGTTTAAATATATTCAATATAAAAATAAAATAAGAGAAAAAGCAATTTTTTCTGTTTTCTTTTTCATAGAAATTAATGTTGCACACATTAACTTGTATGATATTATTAGTAACCAAATAGATCATTAATGAATTTTTGTGTTAGATGTTTCAACTTGCATATTGTTTGTAGATACATTTAATGAATCTGTCTCAACAATAATAGAGAGAAAAGTGAGAGGTTGGCTAAGTGGAGTGATAGACGACATGAGACGAAGTAGTCCAGTACAACAGTGGCTGGATTCTCTACCTGCTGATGCACAAGCAGAGCCAGAAACCTCAAGTGATGAAGTAAAGCCAACAGAACCAAAGTCTGATGACAGTAAAGCTGAGGAGTCAGTGACTGAAAACACAGTCATAGAGCCCAACAAAGATAAAACCCTGGCAGACGAAAGCTTAGATGTTCCTAATGTCAAAGAACCATGGAAGAGAAAATCACTTGACAGTGGATTGCTAACCAGCACTCCACAAAAGACAAATGTTAAAAGACTGCAAAGGGACCACTCTCTGCAGTCTGAAGTATATACTCCAAAGTTTAAGAACCCTTTGCTTAGAGATCATTCTCTCCAGGTCAGTGCAACACAACATTTAATATAGAATTTAAGTGCAACTCCTTTTTGCTAATAATTTTTTTATTTGCAGTCAGACAATAGTGGATCAAGTGGCAGTTCAGTTTTGAATGTGTTGGGAGCTCGAAAAGTTGATGCAGAATCTGTTTTGCTAGCATTGGGCTTTGGACCAAGTGAAAAACAACAAAAATTACAAAGAATACCTGACAGGTTTTTAGCTCCATCAAAAGTTAGTTTTTTTATCTTTAATCAAAGCATGAATGGAAACCGGTTATGAAAAAGAAAAGATCTATAAACAGAGTCAGAAACATTTTTTAATTTTTGAAAATGATAATAAGGATACTTTCGAAATTTGAAGTAAAAAGATTTTACATTACAACACTAGACTGACTATTACAATTTACAATAATTGAAAACTGTTATGGTGTCATGTATAATTGAGCATCTGTAATAAATTATTTTTCTAGCTAAAAGGCATCAGCACTGAAGATTTTATAAAGAATGAACAACATTCAATGCGCATGCATGACTGTGGTATATTTGGATACAGGGGTCTAACTGGTAAGTCACAACTTTTGTGTTGCATATTTGCTTTGGGATAACAGAAACAAACCCATAATATCTTAACAAAATGTGTAGCTGGTGTATAGCTGGTGCTTTTATTAACAATTCATTGGAATATTTTGGTTTTAAATTAACTTAGTTAATGACTCAAATCAGAGGTCGAAAAAAAACTAACAACCCCTGCTATATCAATAGTACTTCAATCATCAAACTGAAGTTTTTGCTATGATTATTGCAATGTGCCTGGTACTAAAGATCATTAGGTAGGTAATAATTCAAAAGGGTCTGTTAACTATTTCATTACAAGAAATTCTTGATGAGCAGTTCAATTAGCACTACTACACAAGTGGCTACTGGATCGCAGTTGTTATCATATTGGACCTAATGACCTTATTCCGATGATGCTAATCTGTTTACAATTCTGCTTAGTCTACCGCAATACTGCGCAAATTGTGAAACATAAATACTGCAAATCACTCTGCAGTAGTTAAAGCATAATTTTCTCTATATTTCTCTATATAACGATTATTAAATTTTTGCCCAAACATCATTCGGATTTTAAAATGTGGAGTCATATGGGGATAAACATTATCTAACCTAACTGACCTTGAAACTCGGAACTATATTTGTTCATTGAATTATCGGGTTATATTTAGTTAGTATGTTAGTATTTATATTAAATAAAGTAATTAGGTAAGCTAAAGAGTCGAGCGGGAATAATGCTGCACTGTAGGAAAATTATTAACTTTTCGAATGCCACGTCGGTCACCTGTGACTGACGAACGAGACACCTCATTGTAATAGCTGACTCGCTGTTCAGTGTTAAGATAATATACTTGTGTATGTCCCGAATATCTTTAGCGAATCTAACTATTAATTAATTAACCTTATTACCTAATTAGCGCTATTCTGGTAAATGGTACTAACAATGGTAACAATTTTAATAATATCACTAACAGACCCAAAGAGAATCTAACCACTTGAGAGCCGATAGGCTTATTTCTTCTAAGAACGCGACTCACAACAGCGGGTCGGGGAGTGAAGAAAAATGCGCGCTTGTGATTGGCTAATGCAACAATGTCAGTACAAATATTTCTGCAAAGTGCCGTTCAATAATTTTTTTCCAAATTAATCGATATCGATAAATCGACTTTATGATTCTTTTAATTCGACTATTAATGTGTCATACAAATAGTCGTAGAAATACCCTATTTAAATGAAAGGTAATGATGGTAAAATAAAATAATGTATAAATGTGATTTTGTTAAAAACTTCATATAATCTATAATTGCCATGTGCAAAATGTACTAGAACGGCCCTTATTATTGAGGTTGTGAAATAGATATGCAACTTGATGTGGTTGTAGGTGGTGGTAGGTAATGTGCACAGTAGGTATGTAAAGTAGTACCATTAGGATAAAAAATGATACACCAAACAAAAATAAAATGTTTAATCAACTTTATCCAACCGTATTTTTTTTAATTTTAAAGACACAAACAAACACAAACCTTCAAAACTTTCAAAGCCAAAGAGATTTAATTAAGAGTTCTTAAAAAAACACTCACAATTCTGACGCTCTCAAAATGATATTATAGTAAAGGTGGTGGTAACGAAAAACTAGAATTTAAATATTAATGAACAAACCGAAATAAGTTATTACTGATTTTTAAAATGAATAAGTTTAGTGTAAGTTTTGCGTATAAAAGCTTTAGGGTCCTGATTGTGCTTAGTTAAAAATGACAATCGAGCGTCTACGTACTTTTGGATTATGCATTTTGTTAAATCAATCAAGTGATTAGAGCTTTCTACTTCAAATTGATGAAATAATATTTCCGGGAATAATTTTTTCCCGATGAACGATTTCATAACTAATCGGATGAAGTAATCTGTATTACATTTTGAGGGCAGTACTTTGGATCCGTTTTCTTTGATCGCCCTCTTTATGTACATTTCACAACGGCGACAAATTTCTATAACGGTGGTGGAACCATAAAGTAACTTGTTCTTATTTAGATCTTTTTGGTACTGTAAGGAGTTAACATTTTCTAAGCCAATCAAAGCTCCAATACACGTTTGACATTTTAATTTCTTTATCAATGCATGGACGGTGTAGCCGGCCATGTATTCAAGAACCCTTTCACCAAATTCTGAAACGTGTGTAAGATCTTCAAGTTCAGGAAAATCTACATTTTCGCTTTCAATTGACTTTTCATGTGTGTCTGTAAGGTCTCTGTATCGTGTTGTGACATTGATACGATCCACTGGTGATGTACATTGCAAAATAGACATTTGATGTAAAGCAGAGCAATTTCCACTGCCGCTATTTCTTATTTGTGCATAGGTGAGAAGCTTTTTATAAATACTCTCGAACTGTCGAGCGCTGGGATTATTGTTTGAACCCCCATGACATCTTACACTTCCAAAAAAATGCTCCAAATGATCCTGGCTGATTTTGTGGAGTGGTAAGTATTTTAATGCGTAGTTTGGATTTACAACGAGGTCCTGGATAAGGTATATCGCACTTTCGATACATACACAAAATCCTAGAAATCCAGTATATCTTGGTGATTTTATGAGTAGAACAGTTTGATCAGTATTTTTTATTTTTATCTGAGTAGACAAGTTTAATAAAGTATCTTTTGAAGCCCTAAGTTTTACTAGCACATTGGTTGCATTTTCAACATTTACCGCCCTTTTCAGGCCGTAACCGTGGGTATGCGAGTCTAGGATATCAAATAGGTCATTTATCAAGTCCAAAAAACGTGCTGTCGGTGTAACCTGCTCAAATTCCCGTAAATTGAGTTGTTCCTTGCAAAACATGAGTGAATCTGACACACTCTTGCTAAAAATTTGGGTAGCCAAGCTCACTTTCATTATTTTACTTTTAAAAAATATGTGAGCTGCTCTGATGCGATTAGCAAGATGAAAATTTTCTGCTTCTTGCAAATTATGTAAATTTACAAGGTGTTGCCAGGAAATGGTCTCACCATGTTTGTCTTGAAAATTTTTATAGCACTCGAACGCATTTCTTATTAGCTTTATCATGTGCGCCGGATCTAGAAATACTGCAATTTTATCATCATTGCTGGGGTTTTTAAAGGTAGTATTGAAATTACTACCTTCAAAAGAACAGCCTAACTTTTTGGCCATCGTCAAATTCGCTGGACAACCGTCAAATGTGACAGCTTTAATTCCAACACCAGCTTCTTCTACTAAATGAATGGCTTCCGTTAAAAGAGCCACTTTCTGCTCAGAGTTAACGCCATTTATTAAAAAATATCCAATTGGAATTTTCCAGGAAGCGTTGATCGGTACCAACAAAAATACTAGTGCTTCCTTGGCTTCATCTTGGCAATCTGTTTCCAAGCTGGTACCGAAACTAACGTGGCCATAATACCTCCGGCCTTGGGGGTGATATTCGACTCCGCTTCTTATAGCCATTTCATCAAATATAATAGTAGCGTAAAGTTTTTGTTTTGATTCTGTCGCTTTGATTTTAATGGCATCAATCGCCTCTTTCGTAAACCCTGGTTTACCATCAACCGACTGATACCACTTTCTGAGCGTGCTCGTGGCTGGTAAACATGTACTAAATGTTTTTCTTACAAAATTATATGCCTTTGGCGAATAGAAATGCAGTGTCAAAGCGAACGCTCGTAATTCTGGAGAGTATTTTAGTTTTGGCATATGTCCTGTTTTAGATTTAAGTATTTGACGTTTAACTAGTTCTCGATTTTGTACACCTATGCAGGATAAAATATTTTCATTTTCTTCGGTTATATAAGATTTTTGAGACAATGTATTTAAAATTTCTTTTAGATTCGCATTTTTTTTTACCAACACTCTATTTTTGTCTTGAAGCCTCTTTACATGTTTTTTCTTGTTATTTAGAGAATATATTAGATGGTCTATTTGTCGTTTCATTTTGCGTTTTCGTGGACTGAGCTCACCAATTTCTGGGTCTACTATTACTTTGGTATTCATTGTTGAACTCTGAAAATATAATAAGAAATATTAATAGTGGACTTAACAGAACTACTTAGTTATAAAGTAATATGTGAAATATTATAAAATTAAGCTTACGGGACTGTCATAAACATGGGAAGGCCTAAGAATGTGACTATCATCTAGTAGACCGCACGGCACAAGAGTCTGGTCTTCAATTATTGTATTAACTTCAGAATGCACTTCTGTTTTTGATGATAAACTCTAAAATTGAAAATATCGGGTACAACAACCGCAGTTACATTAAATTTAATCCACTGACCTATCATAAAAAAAATCAACTTACTTGGCCGGTATTGTGATGCGAAGGCCCAGGTACGTTAGTATTAGACTCAGTCAAACTATAAGGTGAAGCCTGTAATAAAATAATGTTTTATATTTATGTTTTGACTTTTCTTAGCATTTTATCAATAAAACAAATCGTACCAAAATTGGTAGAAACATTGTTGGTATTGCTGAACTAAATAAACGGCGACGTTGTTTTAAATACTCAAAACAATCAGGTGTGAAGTGCCTTGAACAGACAGCACTGTATTTCGTTGGGAACCAATTTTCCCTATTAATTTTATTCATCCACTTTTCTTTTAGTTCCGGAATCTTCGGAAACCTAAAATGAAAACATGTACTTAATTAATTGAGCAAAATAGTAATGAAATTCTTCATATAATTTTTCTTAAATTTTATTTTGTGATTATCGATATTTGTTTGAATTGACTTCAGCTAAAAGTAACAGCACTATTTTTTACGATAAACCTACAAATTGGAAGAAAGAGATACCCGCATTAGAATTGACTAATGAAAGAAAGAGACTTTTCCAAAAGACATAAACGCGCGTTTCTGCACCTTTGCATCTGTCACCCGCCATCCATTTTATCTTGACACATACAGATCTCGTATAACCTACAAAAATAAATAAAATAATCGTTCTGCTTACTTACCGGTGAAAAGTTATACCATCCTTTTTGTAACTCGATGTCTTGGAATGTTTCCCACACCACTTCACCGCACAAGAAGGCATTTTAATGCGTTTTAATTGCAAAATAATTTTAACAATTTACGATAATTTAGCGTGCGCACAGGTCTAACACTTGGACACAAACTAAAATGGTCACTCATACAGATAGCTTATATAGGCGACAAAATACTAATAGTTTTCGAACGTCAAAGCACTGGATGCGCCGTCAAGAGGTTTTATAGTCTTTGAACAGACCACTGCACGCCTGTTTGCCGCTTTATGAAACCTGTTTCTCCGGGTTGTCATAGGTCATATCAAGTTCCAGAAATCGCAGTACAGTAAGTATCTAACTATATTTATTGTGGTGTCTGTGCTATACTTTATTCATTTTTGGACTAAGATAAAATAACAAAACGTGTTTTCGCGTTTATAGATACAATAGCTTTATTTGAAATATTACCAACTAACACAAATACTTTACTAATCTTTTTTAAACAGATAATAAAATGATGAAGGTGATATGCTTTAAAAAGGTTAAAAAGAGTTTTAACCAGGTCACAGCAGACAATATCAAGTATTTGTCATAGCAAGTATTTTCAGCAATACAGTTCAGTTTCTAATTTCAGGGAATCCTCATGTTCCACCGTCGACAATTGTAGCTAAGATAATTGGATGTATACTCCAAGATGAAGTGTGTCGTGAAGAGGCGTTAATAAAATCGAGACATTCTATAGCCGACATGCGATCTCAGCCAAACATTAATGCAATTCTCGCCGCGCGTATGCGTAACAACTAACAAATTTGACCTCGCAGAACCATGTGGGTATACGCGTTATTTATGCATATTTTTGTTAATTATTTCAATTGACTATTACCGTTTGTTAAATATTATGTTATTGTGCAATCATTATTATAGAATTCCAAAACTAGCTCAAATTTTCGCTCAAACATTGTGATTATGATTCCGTAGATATAAAAATGAAATAGGTCGGTTTCTGAAAGGGACCGTCTATCTATACAAGGTGTAATTTATATAAAAAGCCGAAATTATTTGACCAATT
The DNA here is from genome assembly GCF_003590095.1 of Trichoplusia ni. Classification (NCBI taxonomy): domain Eukaryota; kingdom Metazoa; phylum Arthropoda; class Insecta; order Lepidoptera; family Noctuidae; genus Trichoplusia; species Trichoplusia ni. Next base: position 7,951,382 of record NC_039492.1, read on the forward strand.
AAGTACTCTCGGAGTTCTACAGCTTTACAAAAAGAGAAGGGAAATGTTGAGAACCACTTGCTGACAAGTCATAAGTGTAACCTAATTATCTTAACGATTAACCTTTTGATCGATCCTAGATATTGAAATAGATATGCCTTTATTAATCACAAGTCAAATCACTGATGGATTACCTTTATGAAGACAAAGCGTTTATTAATCAGTCAAGGTTAATGTTTATATATTTTAAATGATAATAATGTTTCTTCGATTGTGCAATAGAGTAGATGTAAGTATTGTTTTGACTTATTATAAGGAAAAATAAAATTGATGCATATGCATAATTTAAAGAATATCTTAAAATACTTAATTTTTATTAAAAAAAAAATACATATGTTTAAAAGACACTATACATAGTTATCTATTACCTAAAACGTACTTTATTAGAAATCTTAAATATTATTCTAAAAATTAAAAGTTTGATAGAAATTTCTGAGCTTATTGTGTAAATATTTAGAGAAAGACCTTGTATTTTCTTAAATTTCATGTTTTCTCATAGCAACTTATTCGATAATGACCTGAATTGTACTTATTATCAAAATTGATTCTTTATGTCGAATATTAATATTTGTACAAAATTTGCAGGTAGATCTACTATTTTGGTCATATCAAACTTGCCTATTAGGTAAATTATACTACTATAATATATTTCTGTAATCTAAGTAGATTTTTGTCTTTATGAGGATGTATGAAAAAAGCATTTATCAGTGTTACATCGCTGTGACTGTTGCAAGATATTTATGACTAATATTTTAGTGAGCGGTTTAAAACCCAGAGCGACGACGCGAGTCGCTATAAAAAGCTAGCGCTATCTGTGTTGTACCGCTGTCCGATGTTCCTCAGTCTGCGGTTTTAACGGATGTTTTGATACGGACATCCGCATTAAGATAATACCTATTTTAGCTCTAAGGATGATCCGTTGCAGATAATTTTATTTTAATGATATTTACTCTAAGTTATGGGGCTTAGAGCAGTTCTGAGGTTTGTGCCTTAACTTTATGGGTACTTTAAAATGTAAATGCCAAATCATTCCTATATTCTACTACTACCTGCTGCTACTGATAAACAATTCACAACTCGTCGTTTTAAAAAAATACACAAATCTTGTAGAATTAAAAAATATATTGATTCTTTCTTTATACTTATCATAAATAAATTTATTCAAAGATATTATATAGCATCAATCTCCCTTAATGTATAATTGTATATAAGATAGTTAATAGCTTTAACCAATCGATTACTTAAGGATTGAGAACAACATTCCTAGTCTGGAAGTAACAATGCGGCACTGGCATACTTTTGGACGCATTTCATTACTTACAATGCAATTGTCAAATTTTATAGAACAAATCTCTTAATGACTTTGGTGAGGTCTGATCACCTGACCAGACAGACCATCATCAAATTGTGATGTTGTTTAAGTGACCTGATTCTGATATGTAATTTTGTTATTTTGCTCATTATATTAGGTACTTAATGATTGTTAAACTTTTATTATTTAGAGATCTGAGTATGTGTGGGATCAAAAATAAAGTAAAATTCCAGAAAAAATCAAAGCCCTGGATATGTTTGTTTTATTTTGTAACATTTAATTAACCACCTACATTTAATATTAGTTTAGCAATATCGTATCACCATAGCAATTAGCTGAGACAGTTGCATACATTTTCGGATGTTCTTTATTGGATTTAATAAAATGTCAACCTGTTATACCATCCTCCAAAAAGTTCTCTTCTAATGCAATATTTTCGAAATTCGTCAAATACAAACATAAATGCACAAAACGGCAACGCTAAAAACCACCTGCAATAGAAATAGTTTATGATGTTGGGCAAATCTGTTCCAATTTTAAAGTGGCTTAAATAAATGGGTTAATTACCATCTGAGCCGCAACGGATAGGTTCGGAAGAATGTATTAACTCCGGGAACGTAACAAATAACGCAAGAAAGTATTATCTCAAATACTAATCCCATGTTCAAAACTTTATTTCTCATTCCTGAAAAGTGTGCAGGTAACAAATTGTATTGAGAGTGGTATCTAAAAAAATATTGGAACTGGAATATACTTGGCACTAATCCAACATTTAATTATAGCAGTTCCAAAATTCTTACCGACATGAAACAAAGAGTTATATCTGGTTTTGCAAATTATGCCATTCATCATTTGCGTGAGTACAACTGCCACAAAGTATGCCGCTTGGGACGCTCGTTGTACCTCCTTTCGTTCTGTAAAAGTCCATTCCTGGCCCAACGAATCGGTAAGGTCACTTACTGCCTCGTTGTCCCATCTCTGCCTGATACCTGCCATATCAGTTACCCGATGTATTTGTGTTGACCTCTTACATGTGCACATTATACCTACACTAGATACTAAATTCATGCTAAACGGTAAAAAATACAATATGGATTTACCAAATAGTTGAAGAGGATAAAAACCATGTTCAGCCATTACGATAAAGTAGGCAAACATGCCAGCTGCGAATTCAATAAGTCCTAAGTGTCCGTACACTAATCTTAGCATACGAGCCGACACGAGAGTGTCTCGACCGCGAAGAGTGCGCGCCATGACGTCAGACTCTGCACCTTCATACGCCAGTGCTACAGCCGGCCACATGTCCGTGCCTAGATCTACACATAGTATCGTCATTACACCTAAAACCAAAGTAAACGTTTATCGAAACTAAATTACTTAGTATTTAATAAAGTATCTTGTAAAAAACTTAGTAATGAGATTAAAAAAAAACACTACAAAAAAGCAAAACAAACTAAAACAAACTGATTATGATGTCATCTAGGTAGATACTTAATTATTTTTTACGGTATTTTCTCGACTTCATAAACAAGTCCATTAAAATAACAGCTTGTTTTTGCCAGTTAATTTGTCGCGTAGAATCACAGACACTTCAGTTCAATCTGTAAATATGAATTAGAAGTACCTACAATTTGACTTACCCAACGGCAATGGTACTGCAAACAATATGAACATTAAAACGGGAGCTATTTCAGGTACATTTGAAATAAGTATGTAACAAACGGATTTTTTGAGATTATCGAAGATTTTCCTTCCTTCTTCAATCCCTGTCACGATGGTAGCAAAATTGTCATCCATTAATATAATGTCTGCAGTTTGTTTTGACACCTGAAATTATAGAACATGTCAGTGATTCGTTAAAAAATGATATTTAAGAACCGTTGATACTCACCTGCGACCCAGTAATACCCATGGAGATACCGATGTCCGCACGGCGTAACGCTGGTGCGTCATTCACACCGTCGCCGGTAACAGCAACCACACCGCCTTGCCGCTGACAAGCCTCCACTATCTGCAGTTTTTGTGTTGGGGAAGTCCTTGCAAACACTGAATTGAATCGAATTATTGAAAACTTAATGAAATAAAAACATATTTTTCAAATCAATTTTTGAGGTCGTATACCGATTTCGTAATGCTTATCAAGAGTCCAATGTAGCAAATCTGGGGTCATGTTCCTCAATTCATTGCCTGTGACGACATGACATTTCTGGTTAGTAGCGATCCCAACTTCTTGCGCCACGGCTCGGGAGGTGGCTGGATGGTCACCGGTTACCATCATCACTCGCACTCCTGCCGCGCGTACTCGCCCTATAGCTGTGCGCACCTAATTTAACGAAAAAAAAACTACGTTTATTGTTAATTTTGTTAATATTATGTTAGATAGATTCAACAGACCTCTTCTCGAGGTGGATCCATGAGTCCCATTACACCAAGTAGTCGTAAATCCTCAAGTGGAAAGTTTGGATTTTCCGCGTCGAATGTGTAACCCAAAGGATATTGTTTCGAATCCAAAACCAAATCCGCGAAAGCCATAATTCGTTCACCTAAAATTAAATTAAATGGGTCATAAGAAAAGTCTGAAATAGCCGAGGCCGTGTGCGTTTGTATGCTGATCGAGTTCAAATCAAGAGCTAAATTCATTTACATTTTATATTAGGTATATAAAATCTACATAGCCTGTAATCTCTACATTCAGTCCATATACATGTAAGTGAATACCGACCAGTATTTGCCAAACCTTCGCTATTCTTTTCAGCAGACTCTTTCATTTCATTTGTCAATTTAACATCATTGTTTTCGGTAGCAACAGTGGAGCAACGAGCGAAGAGGCACTCCGGCGCACCTTTCATCACGACTATGTATTGTGACTTCAACGTATCAAGATGTACGCTGACCTGTTAAGTCCAGAATTCCAAATTTCGGTCGTATATGAAATTTATAGGGAAATTAAAAATGAAGTAAGATATTTTACTAAATTACCGTACCTAGGGTAATTTATACTTTTTCGCTTTATGAAGTAAATTATCGGTAAACATCGAAATTAAAAATGATTCTTACTTGATATTTGTTAACTGAATTAAAGGGTATTTCGGCGATTTTTGGATAGCTTTTCCTGACGGTGAGAGGATCACTATTTTGAATGAGAAAATTTAAAATAGCGGCTTCGGACGCATCGCCTCGGATGCCTCCCCCGTTTTTTATGTCAGCATTACTGCACAATGCGCCACACGTCAAAAGGCACGCGTACGCTGAAAATGTTATGTAGATACTAGATATGTTAAGTAGTTCTGGGCCTCAATTTCGCTATTCACAGTTGCCGATGAATAAATGAAAATTGTATTAAAGTTTACACTATTCGCATTCTCCACAGAATTTTGCCAACACAATTACTGGAAATTCATTGTAATTACAGTGAGTATTGCGCCATTTCCAATTTCCATTAATTCTTCGTTAGTTTTCTATTGCAGATACAAACAATTGATTTTTATGTAGGAGTTTCTTTAAGAGTAGGTCTCTTAAAGAAACACCTATTTTACTTATCTTAGTCTTACCATAATTGTTTTCCACGGCACCTGTACGAAAGAAAACAGTTAAATTTGAATTGTGACTAACCTAACTGTTCCTCTAAAGGATATTTGATCAAAGGTTGATTGTATTAAATCTTAACAATCGGAATCAAAGAAAATTAGATTAAAAGGAATCTTACTTTGGAATGCGGAGTCATTTACAAACGAAATGTTGTTCCATGTCCAAATATGATGAACCACCATTTTATTTTCAGTGAGCGTGCCAGTCTTATCGGAACATATGACAGTACAAGCACCTAATGCCTCCACCGCCTCTAAGTTCTTAACGAGGCAGTTCTTCTTTACCATGTGCTGAGCTGTTATCGTAAGCGATGCGGTTACCGTAGGTTGTAAACCTGAAAGTTGTGTAGGTAGAGCTACAATAATAGTGTTTCTATCCTAGTTAGTTATTTTTCGTGATGAGATGTTTTCAATGATGCTTGGCTTTATTTATTTATACGATTGGGAAGGTCGGAAAGAAGAAGCCAACATGGAAGAAGCCTCTTGAAAACCTAACCCAAAAATTTCCTGTTTGATACCTATTTGATAGGGAGCCTTTCCAAGGATTTTCTACACAGATAATACGCAGTGCAAATAGACATACGCACCTTCAGGTATGTTTGCAACAATTATTCCAATGACGAAAATAGTGGTTTGCATAAAGGGGTAGCCAAGAACGAGCGATGCGCTCGCTATGAATACGCCAAGTCCTAGAGCCCAGCAGGACATGTAGCGCATGAAGCGCCGGATCTCTCTCGACAGAGGGGAGGGAGCCGGCGTCAGGCGCGCCGCCAGCCCGGCCACGCGGCCTAGCGCCGTCAGGTCGCCGCAGCACAATACTACACCTTCAAAATCGATTTTATACCTTTTGACTGTTGTAAGTTGCAATTGTAATATCTGGGTACCAACGAAAACTTTGGTACCAAAACCTTAAGCATCTTCTAGTAATACCTATTTAGGTAGATAAGTATGTACCTACTCGGTAAAAGTAAGAACGCAAATGTATCTATTATTTATCTAGCCTTGACTTGACCTTACGACATTAATTAATCGTTAACTTTCATACCAATTATTATAATTAGGATATAGATAACCCGCTTGTTGACTGTCGCTGCATCATAGTGTGACATAGTATGTAAGTATTTACCTTATTTAATACAAGACACGGGATGTATGTACTCACGTGTGTAAGGTAAAGGTCTTGCTTGCTTCTAATTGAAAGTTAGAAAAGTAGACCTACCTAATGCCCAACCCTCCACACATTGCGTAGAAAAGAAAGCAACATTCCCTGATTCAAGAATGTTTGGACTACCCTCTGTGTTAGACCGAGAAACTGCTATAGATTCACCAGTCAATGAAGAGTTGTCCACCTGTAAGTTTGTGACGCTATATTAAGTTGGCTTAGGCACCGGCGATCACAATTGACACCATAACGCTAATTTCCTACTAGCTAACATCAGTGACCATCTCAGATGTAGAAGTTATTGTTTTCAAATAACATTCGTTTTTTAAAAGACCGTGTAAATAAGTAGGTAATATGGTCTGGGCCCCAATTCTGTTAATGGCCGATGAATGAATGGAAATTGGATTAATTGCAAATTGCCAACACAATAATTAGAAATGCTTAGTATTGACAGTGAATGTTTCAGCCCGTTGTGAACTTCCAATTATTGTGTTGGAAAAATGCGTGAAGATAGGAGAATACGAATAGTGTCATTTTGGATTAAAATTACACTATTTCGATTTTTTACGAATGCGGAATTTTTACCTAGGACAATCTTTTTTTTCCTCTACACAGTTAACAGTAGGTATCCTTGACGTTTTTAATACAGGTACCTACCAAATCTCCTTTAAACATCAGATATTAATATTTAATGTGAAACCCTCTACAAATACGTGTAACGTAGTGAAGGTACTTTGAACCCCTTGCTGTCGATGATACGAATGTCAGCTGGTACAATATCTCCCGCTTGTACGCGAACGATGTCACCCTTCACGATGTCACAAACAAGGGTATCAGTATTCATTACTCCATCCCGAATGCAAGTCGCGTAAGTTGGTATCATGCTGTTGAAAGTCTTCATTATCTGAAAAATCGCTTAGGTAAGTTAGGTTAGAACGCAGAAGCGGTAAAAGTAGGCAAGTCTATAAAAATATTTTGTTTTAGAGACAGTTGGGAAATTATATAGAGAGATACAGGTAACTGAATCTAACCTTTGAACTTTTAAAATTATGATAGAAACTGAAGAGCCCGCATATGACGTCGACTGCTATCAAAACACAGCCAAGATAAAGGTTATCGGCGGTGGGGTTTGCTCGTGTTGACGATTCTATCACGTAAGCAACCAAACATAATAATGCACCAAGCCATATTAATATCGAGAACCCTACAAAAGATAAAACAGGATAAACTATATTAAAACTAGAACAATTGATGCGCAGTTTGCAAGTAGGTATTATTTATCTATCATGAAACGTGATTGCCTCAACTTGGACGATGATGTTTTCATCACAGAAGTATGTTATATTACAAACACGTATTGGATATTGAATCTTCTACGTTGTTACATGTATGATAGAGAAACTTAGTCACCTAGGTTTAATTAACCTTCTAATAACGAAGAAACTTGCGTCTTTTTCACAACATCCTACCTGTGCATAACGATTTAAATAACACCTTGAACCACCCGTTTTCCGTTGGAGGTGTAAGCGTATTTGGACCATAGTACTCAAGTAATTCTTGGGCCCTCTCCTTGCTCAGTCCATGTTTTGGATCAGTCTGTAGTTGCTCGTACAGTTCGTCTAAGAATTTAATAAGCCAGTAGGTAGTTCAGTTGTTACATATGAAAGCTACAACTATGGATCGACTTACATTATCTCTGCGAAGTTTTAGTTGTAGACAGCTTTATCCAAATCGGTTAAAGAGTTGAGATATTGTTCGGTAAAGCTGTTATATTAACCAGGAAAATTTCTGATTTCGTCTGTTTAAGTAGGCAAGTGCGTAACGAGATCCTTGTTCGTCAAAAACGCGTCTCACGTATAGTCCTAAGATTTATTTCGCCGAACAGGGACATATTTTGACATAGAAGGTATATGGCACTTACTTAAGCTTATTAAATGGTTTTCCGTTTGTATCTCTTTCTTTAAAAGATTCAATCGAGTGGAACTCAAATCCCTAGATCTTAGACCTTTCGGTTTGCCGGGACGAAAGAATTCTGATATGGAAACTGTGCTAGAAGTGACCGAAGACATTTTAGTACTTTTTTGTATTCACAATTGAAAATATCATGACAATATTTTAAATTTGATTTCGCACGAAAACAAGTTGGTTATGATAAGTAATAAAGAGTAGGTACCTACATCGATTTAGGGATGTAGATCTATATGGTTAGGTACAAGGCGTTCAAAAAGGCTGGGTTTTTCAGTAATCTGGTAAGTGGGGAAACTATCGGAGGATGAAATGAAATACAATTATAATTGGAAATAATACATCTATACTAATATATAAAGCTGAAGAGTTTGTTTGTTTGTTTGTTTGTTTGAACGCGCTAATCTCGGGAACCACTGGTTCGATTTGAAAAATTCTTTTTGTGTTGAATAGACCATTTATCGAGGAAGGCTATAGGCTATATAACATCACGCTGCGACTAATAGGAGCGAAGATACAATGGAAAATGGGGAAAATTCTAACCACGTGGACGAAGTCGCGGGCAACAGCTAGTTGTATTATATAAAGAGATGCACAGAAATACACCTGTTAGTTTTAAATTTAAAATTGCAAGCAAAAACATTATTAAATCTTTATTAAGGGGATAAACAGACTATATATGCCGTTAGGGTCTACATGCAATGATGAAACCTTGACATATCTACTGAAACAGGAAAGGGACGACATAAGCTGTTAATTTTGAAGAGTACCTACCTATAGCCATCGCCTTAACCCCCCTCCCCCCATTATCAATCAAACTTATCATTTCTCAGGCAAGACACGTCTTGAAACAGCAAAATAAGGTACTTATTTCTTGTAACAAACAATGTAGCATATATTGATGTCAGGATAAATAGTGCGTAGAGTAAATGGCCCAAGAGCCATGACACTGGCTTCCATGACATGGAAGTTAGTGAAATTGTCTTTGTTAGTGTATGTTAATGAATTCTTAGGATGGTGGTCTAACGTGGCTTGCATACTGCGTAGAAAAATTCTCTAGCTCGTATGCCTGCTCGAGATTGTCACACACGCGTATTGGTAGTCTTTAGGCTTTAGGTAGCTTGATATAATTTGAAAATGTAAAAAAAAATGTAATGTACAAAATAAGATAGATCTACAATCTCATTTCACAATAAACCTTTAGGGTGCTGTCCACCAAGACCTATTTGGATAAAGTTCATAGGTAAATAAAAATTTGTATTGATAAAAAGTTCATCACAGTTTACTTTTCAAGACCCAAATAGAATTAAGTTCTTGTATTTCGATGTCATTCGCTTTCAACAGTTCCTGTCTCACACTGTCTCTCAAAAGTTTCTTAGTTGCAGCTACAGATATTGGGGGTAGTTTGGACACTTCTGTTATTTTATCCCAAACTTTACTCTGAAGTTCCTCTGGTTTGTATATATCATTTATAAAACCACATTCTAATGCTTCTTTGGCTGTCATCCTGTGGTTACACAGTAACATTTCTGTTGCCTGCAAATATAGATATTTAATTGAAGTGAGTGGTTTTTGCTTTCTAAATTAGAAATTGCTCAAAATAAACTTATTCTCTGGGAATAAGTTTTCATCGTACTTAAAACTATATAAGTTAAAAGTGAATCATTAAAAGAGAAAATAAAAGATATACCTTTCTGTCTCCAATTAGTCTTGGAAATGTGAAAGTAGAACAGCCTTCTGCCACAATACCTAATTTCGTAAATGGCGTGTAGAAATAGGACTGGAAAAAAAAAATTATAGATCAGTTTTAATAATTATCTTCCATGAAATTAGCTCATTACATGCAAATGAGACAGATTAATCTGGACTAGGACTAACAGTTTCTGAAAGTATTTACAGGAATAAGTGTTTTCTGAAAATTCTATCAAACACACTAATCAATTATAACAAGGAGTGCAAAGTGCAAAAGCATCAATGGGCAGTATTTACATTTTAGTTGACATGGGAGGGAAGTATCTCAATCAACCTACTAAACTTGAAAAGTTAAATTACAGAAAAGAAACTTACATTCTCTGAAGCAAAGACTAAATCACAAAGCGCAAGTGTAGTTGCAGCAATCCCAATAGCAGGTCCATTGACAATAGCAACTAATATTTTTGGGAACATGATAAATGCATTAATGTATTCTTTAAGGACATTCAACCCTTTTGACATGTCTGTAGCAACTGAGAAGTCATTGCCGCTGCTGTAGAAGTCTCCAGCACCCGTAAGCACCATCACAGATATACTATCATCAATAGCGGTCTCATTAAAGATATTTATTAAACGCAGATACATTGTAGGATCTATGGCATTCTTCTTGTGAGGCCTGTTGTACTGCACTATTTTTATGCCTCCTTGATGACTTTCAATAACTGTCTCCTTAATGTTCATATTGTAATTTCCTGAACAAAAAGAAGGATTGATAATGGTATTGTGTATAACTTGTAGTAACTTTTAGGTTGGATTACATTATATATCACGAATTTACCTTGACAATAATATTTGACGAGAATTCAATGTTCCTTCTGTATCTGTAAAAAATACTCAAATTGTTTTGAAATATCTTCAAACTGTGCTTTAATTGTAGTATCTTTTGCGATTGATTTATATTAGGCATTTAATGAGTCCAAAAGTACAACCAGAATTAAATTGGAATACTAGACGTGGTAGATAGGCGATAAGATAACGTACCACGAACCAAGTGTATCGTTAGAATTAAAAATCTTTGGACTTATTGTTCAAAAGGTTCAATTTAAGATTTATTTTGTGTTGATACACCTTTACGTCATAAACCTGTTTATTTTTGCACTTACAACGATTTTAATAGTAATACTTAATGTAGTATTATTATTTAATGGAAAAGCTTAGGCATAAAAGAAGTAAAAAAAGGATATTTGAACTTAAAAACTATTTCAGTTTAATCTCAATCTATATTCGTGTTTGTAGCTAGTATTAGAAACTATTCCAAACTGTTTTTAAAACTTTTTTAAAGCAGATACAGCAAAACATACAAAACATCATTTGACAACATTGACAGTGACAACAATTTGCGATGATTTTACCTGTTTGACAGATTGTTCGTGAAGTGACGATTTCGATTTGCGATTACGAACTTCGATATTATACTGGAGCATACTACAATCGATTTAATCCAAAAAATATTTTTCTGTTTAATCCACCATGTTTTGTTTACTTAATCAAACTCTTGGTACTCTATAGCGTGCCGTCATTTATCAGTCTCTGTTTCACTTGTGTTGCAACATAATCCATAGGTTTTCGTTTCATTATACGAGTTTTGAGAATGATAAATACTACAATTTGAAAATATAATCATCACACATCATCTTGAGCAATATTCCAATCATGATTGTAATTCTTCAACATCACCTTGCCTGATAGTTTTCAACCAACTTCAGAAAGGAGGAGGTTCACAATGCGTCAGTATTTTTTTTAATTTCTCCTCTCAGAAATCCGGTCTCGATAAAAGTTCATTATTTTTCATTTAATGTGGAAAAGCTGATAATATTTCCTCTTTCAAAATATTTTTCGTTCGTAGTTCCTGTAGCTATAATGATGTCGCGAAGATTATTCACAGGTATTGACATTGACAGATTTGACAGAGTGTCAGCTGTTTTATTGATAACATTCATGGAATAAACGTCAAATGATAAAAATTGACACAATTGACCTAGCATAGCCCTCTATGAATTGATGAGTGCGAACGGAATGTATAAATTGTTAAAACAACTATCAAAAGTTAACAGCTTGCACTGCATTTCCAAGCCTAACCTATATGGTAACTCTATAGGACTACTCATATCTCGTAATTTCAACACAAGTGGCACCATGTTTAAGGCATCAGTGTTTAATCTTCAAGAAGCATCAAAAGATCAAGTTCAAGAATTCTTGAACTCATTTGATACAGTTTTGACTGATTGTGACGGTAAGATAAAAGCTGATGAAACATATTCGAGATCTAAGCTTTACGCAATACTCTAACCAACATCTAAAATTATTCTAAATATCAATTTTAATTTGAGTTTTGCCTTTACTTTCTATTTCAGATACATAAATATTATGTTCCTTTTTCCTTACACTAGACCCAAAATATATTTATTCAAACCAGTGGCTACAGAGGGTCTACCACCACATTTTAATGTAATAGTATTATGGTTGTGGAACCACATCACTGCCATACTACACAGGGTAGTGTGGAATCTTCCTTTCACAGCCACAATAATATTATTCTAGGTTGTCGCAGTAGGCCCCCAGGACTTAAGCATGCACTTTCTTTCGTTGTTTTCAGGTGTGCTATGGATTGACAATAATGCTATCCCGGGCTCAGCAGATGCAATGAATTTATTTAGAAAGTTGGGAAAGAAAATATTTTATGTGACAAATAATTCAACTAAAGTCCGTAGCGATTTTGCTATCAAAGCTCAGCAACTAGGCTTTATAGCAAGTCAGGTACTTAACACTATATACTTTGTTTATATTATTTACATTAACCTTGAATATTTACTAATTAACCAAATTGAATGAAAAGAAAGAAAAGAATATATTATTGATGTGAGTCAGGAGTGGATGCTATGTCTAAACTTTTTCCTTCAATCTTTAATAACTATATGCTTGTCATAATTGCAGACTTGGATTCACATACATTATGTATTCAATAATCAATAATTAAGAATTATTACAGTATTCTCAATTACTGTTTTAAGGATTGATTTATGTGATGTGATTGTTGCAGGAGGAAATTCTGTCCACTGCTTATTTAGTTGCTCATTACCTAAAGGGAATCGGATTTACGAAAAAGGTGTATTTGATAGGTTCTAATGGAATAGGTGAGGAACTGAAAGCTGTTGGTATTAGACATTATGGAATAGGGGTAAGTCACAGTTTATATTACTCACCTTACATTAGAATTTAAAATAAATAAAAATGTTTGATATTGACATTGATGTCATAATTGGATAAAAATCTAAGATATTGTAATAACTAATAGTTAGAATTCTATAATTTAAAATGTATTGAAAATATTATCCTGCTATTTTATATTTATATCGTTTTCTGTTTTAGCCGGATCCTGTAAAGCCAGATTTTAAGTCTATGCAGCCAGCAGAATTGGATCCAGAAGTAGGAGCAGTAGTTGTGGGCTTTGATGAGCATGTTAGTTACCCGAAGTTTATGAAGGCGGCGTCATACCTCGCGTCAGAAGAGTGTTTATTCATTGGCACTAACACTGATGAGAGGTTCCCCAAGGGAGGTTCTATTGTTGTACCAGGAACTGGTACCTTAGTCAGAGCGGTGGAAACATGTTCCGAGCGTAAAGCTTTAGTTGTTGGGAAGCCCCACAGCTATGTCATGAAGTATTTAGAGTCGTGCGGTCTCAATCCGGCGAGGACTTTGATGATTGGAGATAGGTAAGAGATTGCATGGTACATTAAGAAAAATACGTTTTAAGAAATAATAAAATTACGAAGATTGAATGTACATAGTAAGCGGTTGCATCATCACACCTTGGCAAAAATTTTAATCGAAATTAGCAAGCAGAATATTTTCTCAATGTTTTGTTTATAGGACATAAATTATTCTAATAATTTTAATGAACTGCCGCGTATTTTGCAGTAATACGCTATAACCGCCTTCTCCTTTGATTGTTTAAAAACAAAATCATTATTTGTTTCAGATGTAACACTGATATAGAGTTGGGCGTGCGGTGTGGCTTCCAAACCCTCCTCGTGTTATCAGGTGTCACTTCCACTAAAGACTTGGAAAAACTTCGCAATGAGAAGGTGCCGCCGTTACCAGACGTCGTCTTAACCAAATTAGGAGATCTGCTCAATCTTTTGGACCAGCATAGCTTAATGTAGTACAATTAAAAGCCAATTACAGTAGAATGTTCAATGCATAGGTCAATTCTAGAGATAAATGTTGTATAGTTTAACCAGCGTTAGGGTCACTGACACCCCAGGTAAAAATATTGTGGCGCTCACGTAAGGCAATAATCAGGTGTATTTTTTTACTCTTCCAATGCGAACGTAGACGTATTAGGAATTTCCTAATTTTGTATATGTTTTTTTTGCACATTTACATTTATATTTTTGAATATTTATATTTTATAATATTGAATGTTCATTTTGTTAAAACTTGTTATAATTTTATTATTGCTTTTTATGAGTTCCTTCAGATATATTTTTTAGGCACTTTGGCACTAAATATACAAATTAAATAAGAAAAATCGAAATATTAGCGATTTCATTTTCAATCGACGAAGTAGTCTGGTTAGGGAGTATTGAATAAGAAATTACTATCAGAGAAAACAGGTTGCGCAAATCATACATAAAATATTGCGCTGCCAGATAAAATTGACCGTCACAACTATCTAATTATTTTTATTTATTTTTTTTATTTAATAATTTATGTACACACACAAGAGATCTTAAAAGTAACATAACATTATAAACATAAATGATGTACAAGGGTACTGCTTATTTCTTAAGAAATCTCTGCCAGCAGACCCGCGAAAGGAGAAGTCGTCAATATTGGCAGTCATGGTGTGTGGCTCAATTAAACTAATAAAAATTAAACTAATAAATCAATTGACACTAATACATACTACATATAACTAACAATATATTATAATATATAAATATATATATGCATACATACATAGGTATAAATACTATAATATATATATATATGTATATCCAAAATAAGTCAGTCATGAGAGAGATAATGCTCTTTGACGCGTTTTTTAAAGATATGAAGAGATTTGGAATCACGGATGTTAGGCGGAAGCGAGTTCCAAAGTCTTACTGCGTGAATGGTAAAGGAGTAGGAATAGAAAATAGAATTATCTATCGTACGAAAGAAAATGCTTATGTTTTCATCATATTATAGTGCGTCTAGGCCGATACCATGAGCGTTTTCTGGAGTTTGCAAAACTACGAGTTGCTTTTTTTCATTTTGTGACTGGAAGTCTACTTGTTTGTATAGTCTTTTGTTGGTATATATTTTAGTATCAGTAAAGCGGTCACAACTCGGTGCGATAGAGACTAAAGCACAGTGTTGAGGGCATGCACCACCGTCCAAGTAAACTCCAGAACTTGACACCTTGAGCCTTCGCCCCACCGCGCCCCTAACGCCGGCACTGTTGCTTATTTCCCCAGATCCTAGTATTTTTAACCAATCACAAACATATGTATAGTGCTTTAAGGCTATGCTGTTTGCCTCATGCAAACTGGGATAACCAAACGACATATTTTAATATTGTATTTTACGAGAGCCCATACTTTGGGCTTTCTAAACTCTTATCGTAGTTAAGTAGCTTTTATTTCATTTGATCCTTGTAGAGTTAATTCTAATGTATCCCCTTACATATATTAATAAGTGACAAAGTAATATTCTGCATTAACATATACCTGTAATGTTTAGATAGCACAATTCCATGAAGTATTGTTTCCTCATAAACTAAGTTAAACGCGCTCTATGTGAATTTTTTATCTGTGATTTTAAAGTTATGTATTTTAATAAATACTTATTTATAAACTGTACAATAACATGTTGGGGCCTACATAAGTTAAATTAGATTTATATAAAAAAATAGAAGTACTTGTGTGAAATTGCAATATCTGTTATCATGTGTGTTAGAATATAAATGTAACTGGATTGGTGTAAATGTTACATTAACTAGTTAGGTATAATTTACAAGGGTGTACGGACTTCGGCAATATAGGCTGGTTAAATCAATCGTCAAAGAATAAACCTGTTGCTTATTTTTTTCCATTGCACTGGGCCAATTCCAATTCTGCATATATAATGGAAGATGAATGAATGAAAATTGGCTTAAAATATCATTTTTCGTATTCTCTTAAGTACGGGACGGTACACTCAAGGTCAATACAATGAATTTCCAGTTACTCGGTTGGCAAAATGCTTAAGAGAATAGAAATAATTTAACCCAATTGCCATTCATTCATCACCATTGTTAAATTTGTTAATGGCAGCATCGGGGCCCTGATGTCCTTTCTTTGGCTCCACAGTTTTCAATTATCTGCAATCTTTTAGAATCGACATCAGCTGACTTAAACGATTACTATGTTAGGCCACAGTAGGGACGCTTTTTTTTTTACCGGTTACAAAAATTGATTCTTGTGTCTACTTAAGTATTTGTTCCGATTAAGCGCAAGGAAAATATGTAGACATCCCGCCGCACTATCCACAAGGAAGTAGCATTATTGTATTGATGCACACTAACAAGCTTGTCTGCATATTGCACAGCGACACACACAGACACACACCCTCCGTCGACCTCCCCCATCCTCAAATCACAAACAGTCTCCCCTCACTACGTAGCTGCTAGACTGGGACATTCTTATAGAAAACAAGATATGTACTTGTATACCTGCTTATACTGATAGAGTTATGTTACAGTTAGAGTTTTACAGTTATGCCCAGGAATCATAAGAAATCGGAAGCATCAACTGTTGACTTAATTCGATAGAAGAGCTACGTTATTTGGAGATTGTTTGGTAGATATCTTGTATGAGATACGTTTAATGTATCTAAGCTTGCCATTATTTTATTTATACTTTTTAAATATTTTATCATTAATATTTCACCTTGAGCCCCATTGACATTTATTATCTATTACCTATTTATATCCTATTGTAAACAAAAGTATTCTTAGCTCGTGAATATGTGTTTGAACATAATAGTAGGTTCCAATTTATGTTAATAGTTCAGTAGGAATCTTAAACATCATTACATATTGTAGAACATTGAAATTTTCAGCTTTATTAGCTCATCACTGATGTGTTCATGTATACAGATTTACCGAAGTAAATTGATATTAGATATTACAGTTATAAAATATATTATGTATCTACATTGTTGCTTTTAATAAAATATTTACATCGTTTTTGGTTGTTTAAAAGTTATGAATCCTAAATTCGTTAAGCGGTTTAATTTTAAAAATAGAATCCTAAAGTCGTATCCAGAAATAGAATTAGGACGCGATCAGTTCATGTGGTATCTAATAAGCATTAAAGATTGGCTTCATTTGCTCCATGGGGCGTACTTGGGCGACGGCGTGTTACATCGTTGATCGTCGGCGGCGGCAGAGAAACATGGGGCAATTCTGCGCATGCGTACTACAGTATCGCAGTTCGCCGCGCATCTCTGGGCTTGTCAACATTTAGGTCCTCGACGTATTTCGCGCCAGTACCGGTGCAACCGCGATAGACGCGCGCCGCTGCAAATAGCGCTCGATCAACAAACGCTTGGCGCTAGTTCATGTGATCTCATTTATTTCACTCATATCCTGAAACATTGATGTGAGTCCATGTTTATATTTATTGTATATCTATAAGGTACCTTTATTTTAAATCTGCAAAGAGGCCTTTGTCAGTTGGTTCCTTAGCCAGAACAGATTTTTATATGAGAGGATATCTTAGATGATTATGGTACAGTTTATATTTATTTTATTCGCAATGTGTTGAAGCGTAAAAATGTGTGGTATCGGTCTTATTCCTAAATGGTTTATCTAGGATTCCATAGAGAAAATGCCGGTTCACTACTTTTTAGACCAAACAATCAAAAGCCAAACCTGTTTGCTATCTGAAAACAAAGAGAGAGTAAGGGGTCAACAATGCTTTTTCCTGATTTAATGATTTTGGGTCTCTTGATCCGCGTTCTTGTCTTTTCTTTTGTATTTATTTGTTAGTAGCAATAATGTATCGGATCACTTTTGAATTACGACTATGTTTCCTACATCCCCATTATTAGAAATCTTTGCGGAAATTTCGAACCATCAACAAACGTACATTGTATAGATATAT
>NC_039492.1:8292571-8377749 GCF_003590095.1 Trichoplusia ni
GATTCGTCGACAATTCTCTCATTGCCACTTCCCAAGGTTGACTAGAAACATCACAATATCGTTTCGAATAAGAATGTTTAGTCTTATATTCTAACCTACTTGCACTACTATTTGAACGTTTCTCTAGAGCTTTTGTATAATCTTATTTCAAAATCAACATTAATAATGTACAATTAAGAAATAAAGAATTCGTATAAACATCACCAACTAATACTGTATACTTTTAAAGAGGAACCAAAGTCCTTAAAGTTTTGAAGCTAATTTGACAATTGTTGTAATTGCAGGCTGGGATTTTGTGTTTTAAGATGGAAGGTCAATGTTATGTGATTAAGAGTCATGCATGAACGTGCGAATTTCACACATAAATTGGGGAATAATTATGACGGCAGAGACATGCTATTCACGCACGGACACTTGTAACTTGTCGCCTCGTCAGATGATCCTTAATCGTTGTAAGATGTTTAATAACTTTTTTATTTAGTCATCAATTAGGATTTTATAATTATCACTAGTTCTGAATTTTCGGATAAGTACTTTTATTTTGTGATAATTCTCTTTGGTTTATTGAACATAGATATTATTGAAGGCTCTAATTGAACAAGTGTGATGATGGTGGAATGACCTCGACCAGTCGCAGGTTCGATTGCGACAACGTCTGACACGAGTTGTGTAAGTAGTAGATGGAAATTCCGGTGTCGCCGTAACAGCGGCAAGTGTGCGGGCTAGAGTCCTGTGCGTGCGCACCGCTTGGCGAGGCCACGGTATGAATGGAGCTGCGGTATGTAGGTCACGGTGTCGTCAATGGGCCGTCGGCAGGGCCCCGCGCAGCCGCCTCATGCGCCCCATCGTGCCGTGAAAGTTGCCACTACTTTCGCGACTGTCGCTCTCACATACACGACAAATTGCACTTTAGTGCAAACAACTGAGTTACTTTTGGAGCGACGCTTGCTTACGATCACATCCGCTTCGTCGTTTCGTGCGTGCCTCGAAGACTTTCTGCGTTGGATTGTTGCGAGAACTCTATGGTAGCCGTAAATAAGGTCTAGTTTCGTTCGGGTCGTTGAAAATTCGGCCGAGCTGTATGCTCGTGCTTAGGAATTCACTTCCGGGTAGGTCGGAAAGTGAAATGGACCCGTCTGTGATGTAATTGGAATTCGGATGTATCCGGAGTCAGCTTTACTCCATTCACTTATAAA
Source organism: Trichoplusia ni (assembly GCF_003590095.1). Lineage (NCBI taxonomy): Eukaryota > Metazoa > Arthropoda > Insecta > Lepidoptera > Noctuidae > Trichoplusia > Trichoplusia ni. The sequence continues at coordinate 8,293,768 of NC_039492.1, forward strand.
ATTCTATAGGTATTGGTTGACGTAATAGGCCGCGAACCGCAGCCGTTTCCGTGACACAGTAAACAGTTGAAGCAGTGAATGAAGCGTAAGATGACTTTTTCTACCGCCTGCATAAGTTATAACTTTTATTTTACATACCACACTATGGCTTATAGCCAAGCGCAAGCTAGAAGATACGGTACATGGCTAATTTGAATTTACAACTACTAACTATCCACCGTTTGTAAATGAAAGATAAACTACTCACACAAATATTCAGTAACCAGAGTTCACATTTACAGCTTTGTTACTTATTTATATAGAGCTGTATAATACCAACATATAAAGAGACTTATTTATTTATGAATTTTACTTAACTAATTAATTTAACCCTTTGGTATTTAATCGTAAATAAAATGAACACTGAAATCGTCGCAGCATCATAAATCCGCGAGAATATTTGTAGTCGTCGAGTCGTTTGTCTCTATAAATATAAATTGATGAAATATAAAATGTTAAAATTCTTATGTATAAAAAGATAATTGTAGGTTAGCTGTTAGAGGTTACAGGTACACCTTTACCTTTTGGTAAATAAATACATGGCTCTTTACCAAGAATTCCAAATTACATCAACAGCTTTCTGTTAATTTTGCAATATTGCTTTTCATCCTTTACGGTTTTTATAGAAATACACCCCCTATAAAGTCTAGACCGTAAATTCATTCAATTCTAAACAACTCCCGCACTAGTATACGTTATCCTTGTATAGCGGGAGGTTTTACAAATATTAAACTACAGTTACAAATAACAGAACCTCAAGACTTCGGTACCAGAGAGTTTCGGCTCAGTTAGGTAGGTACGCTCTCTCTGTAGTCAATGGTAATTGTCTGTATATTCTACTTGCTGTCAAACTGCACAGTAATGCACAGTAGTGAGAAGAAATTGCATTTTTAGAAACCCCAGATATCTGTAAATGTCTATGACAGAAGTCTTGAATATCTGCGGAAAATTCTATTGTTTCGGGTCAAATAGCAATTGGGTAATCCTAAATCTATATATAAAAATCAATGCCACTTTTCGTTGTTACTTTATAACTCAACAATGCCTTTACCGATTTGGCTAATTTTGGTCTTGAATTATTCGTTGAAGTCCAGAGAAGGTTCATACATAGAGAAAATTAAAAACAGAACTTGCAAAAGTGTAAAGTCAACATCTTTCTATACTCCCATATGCAAACAATTTGTACTAATACACAAAAGCCAATTTGACGTTAGTGCTGTTAAACAAATTTAATGTCATTTCATTTTATCAGCGATAATAATTATGGCTTTGTTGTGTTTATTTTTTCCAAAATATTGTTGAGTTATTGCTTTTATATGTTTATATTTTCCAGAATTGTTGTTCGTTAGTCTTGGTAAAACTCGAGAACGGCATAATTTTAGTCTTGAAATATTGGAAACTATCCAGAGAAGGTTTAAACGGTGAAGAGAATTCAAATAATTGCCGGGGAAAACCTTAAAAACAGCCCTTTTCTTTCCCATGCCAACGTTCTCTAACAAAAGTAGTAAATTTCAAAATGAGGATGGTACGAGGAGAGCAGGTAGTGTACACGAGGGTGATTTTGGGATGTCGATCTTGCGGAGATGCGATTCCCCTTTAATACGACGATGTAAGAAGACAGGCGGTACGGAGCCCGCTGAGAAGCTTAGCTGACAATATATATAAAAAAAAAACTGTAGCAGAAGAATATTATGGTAAGATAAGTACCAGGAAAGCAGATAGTAGTAGTTCATCAGAGTGATAGCAGGAGAGCAAATAATAATAATAATACATGAGGGGTGATGAGCAGGAGAGCATGTATCATGAGAAAGTGGTACATGAGGATACCATTAAATCGGGCAGAAGAAGTCACAGTAGCAGCTAGATGTATGTGAAGGTGGTTTCGATCTTGCAAAAAATGACGCGATTGGCAGTAACTAATTTATTCTGGTATTTTTGTCTGCAATGCTGTTATCGACTCTTAAGCGATACGAAGTTCGCCGGGAAAGCTAGTTAGTATCATAACGACGGAGGGTATAATAATTCCTTGAAGATTATAACTGTATAATAAGCTCGCAAATAATTATATTTATTCCTCTGAAACTCGGGCTGAAAGCGGATAGTTTCTTCCGATATCGGCATCAACGACGATTTGTCTTTCGCTTGCATCTTGCTATTACTGAAAAAGGCAGTTATTTATTATTATTTAGTATGAGAAAACTTGATACATAGTTAATTGAAAAGTTAGGTTTAGAAACCAAATATTTTGCAAAAGCAAAAATACGTTGTCGACTTTCTCATTTCTGACACATTCCATTAGACTTTGATCTAGGACATGTTTCCTCGTTGAAATACTTTGGGCATTTCTATATAAAGTTATTAGATATAAAAGCGTATTTGTAAAGTGCCGTTCTAATATCGTTCAATACACCGTTCCTTGTTAGTACCATAAAGATTAAAACTCAGTTGATGAGCGGTATTCAGTGTGCGGCGTGTCTGCGCAGCGCAGCGCAGTTCGTAGCGGCCAGCTTTCACCGAGCTCAAAGCTCGCGCGCCATGCATGTTTATTAAGTTAACCATTTTAACAGGAATTCCAGAGGCTTCCGTTTACGTCGCTATTAGTACTTTTAGTTGTCATGGTGCTTCAAGGTGTCCGTTAAAGTCACTTTAAATGAATACTTTTGTCGTCTTCTCTTCTTGTTCATGCGCAATGTTCATGACACGACATACTAGTCAATACATGTTTACCAATAGTCATAAATCTTATTTTTCTGTTACGTTTTTATTCTATTACTATCCTTAGCATAAATGCAAATCAACAATCACGATATTATATTAGAAGTTATTCAAGGTTAAAAAGTTGGTCTTAGCGACATGAAACCCTTACAATAAATCTAAGAATAGATCATTCTATAAACAAAAGAATGTGTGATTAAAATGCCAACATAGTAAACCTTGAAACGAGTACGCCTATACAAATACTGCGAATCGTGTATTATTACGTCATTAGGTAATACACGAATAGAGGTAAGTTTAAGCTGCATCGCGGGAACAGTTGAGCTTAACGGTGACCGAGGCTGTAGAGTACAGTTAGTCGCATTCCTAGAGCGGCTCGCGGAGTCGCGGCCAGGGTGGCAGCTGCAAGGGGGACGCGGCTCTCAGGAATGTGCCAGTGTCAGCACATATCCGCTATTGCTTGTATTTGTTACGATATGCATTAAGTTTAGCAGCCAAGTCTCATTATTGTGCACTTTGCTTGCTATATTTTATATTCGCTCATATATACTCGAATTTAATTATAAATCGTATAAATCTTGAATTGTAGGACAATCTGCTTATGGATGACTTAATAAGTATTATTTAAAAAGTTATCATTAACTTATATCAGATTTGATAATAAAGATAACTACGAGCGTTGTTTTAGGTACAAATTATAACATTCACATTCTTTATTATATTTGTAGACTTTAGAAATTTCTTCTTCAATAGATTTGTTCGTTTTCCATTTATAGACTTGCTGCGCTTCTACAAAAAAAACAAAAAGCGATGAGCCTGTAACGCTCGTGTATGCATTATTATTCTAAAATGTCTAGATCATTGCAAAATTTCAACAAAAAGGAAAACCAATATCTCGTATAGAAACCGCGATTACCGACACTAGGCTAATAGTATTTATTACGTAGGTCACTCTTTTTATACAAATCGACTATAATAGCCAAACTGTGGGCAGACAATAGTGAGCGCAATGTTTAAATGATTTTAGCATTTCTATACGAAATGTCTTGCGAAAGTGACAAGACATTGCTTAACTTTTTTTAATATAAAGTTATATTTGTCCACAGAAATCTGGCGCTGGGTATTGGCATCCAGAACTTCCCAGAGGGTTTGGCTGTCAGCCTCCCGCTACAAGCTGCCGGCTTCTCCGTATGGAGGGCATTTTGGTAAGGATAACTACGTAATTTTTCATGTATTTGCTCATATTTTTCTCTAATAGTTGTCCTTAACAGATTTTCGTGAAAATTGACGACTTTTCTCCTTTGTACCTAAAGAACAAAATATAATTATACCAATTTTGCTTGTCGGCCTTTAGGGAATTGACTTGTAGGTAAATGTATTCGCATGTGAAATGATAAACCCAATACACGAATCAAATCTATGTTATTCGTTCACAGTGCGGCTTTGTGGCATCATAGCTCGGTATTTTCAGGGGCCACTTAGCATGTCGTCAAAGTTGTAATTGATCAGTTTGACAACATTCCTCGGCTGATTCGTAGAATAGAGTTCACATGGTGGCAGCAAGTTTGCCAGTCGGCAGTTAGAGCGTGGCGCGCGGTTAGAGAATGCGCCCGCTCGTCGTTAGGCCGGATGCCAACGCAACCAGACTGGCCGACCCCATTCCTGTTCAGGCTAATTCATTTAGCGACTGTTGCTGGCCCGAGCAACTCGACTACATATGCCGAGATTTGTGATGCCCCTCCAACAGCTAGATGGCTTTGCGGTCATATCACGTCAAATGCTAAATTACGTAGAGCAGTACGTTTTGATATCCCTGCAACATCTTTAAAACATACTTTTATGAAACGTTTCATATCTAAATTATACTTGTGTTATTTATTACATTGTATGCTGCTTCATATTCAGCGGTCTTCAAAAGCATCCGTTTGTTAAGTGAACACACACTTAATAAGTTTAAATTGTCAGAGTAAAAGGTTACTTAGGCATTGTGCTACGTGCACGCATTGTAAACGTTACCAAATAGGTAAAAGTTGTAAATAGTCGCATTCCGTCGTGTTCTCGGAACCGCTGCCCTGGCGCCGCCTCGCCGGTGCACAGCCCGCGGCTAACGATCTACGAAAATGAACTGACTTCGTAATGGATATGCTTATGCGAAACTTACAAATTGTGTTTGGAATTTTGGATGAGTAGTCGTTCTGCATAAATTAAGATTCCATTCTAAAAAAGAAGCGTATTCCAAGAACTCGCAATTTTTTTTAACTTACAGTAAATTTGGCAACTCTAAAGCAGATTCGAGATTAGATGGCAACAATTATTCAAAAATTAAGTTATCTGAATCTTTTAAAGGGCGAAAAAAAATTTGACATAAGCCTCTGACATGATCACTAAATATACCAAAATAATCGAAAAATATTGAATTAGTTCACATACACAAGACTAGCTGATATCAAATTTAACGCATCCATATGCATATGAGCAGCATTCAAGTCTAGTGGCTACTTCGTAGCTCCTTAGCTGGCAGTGGCGGTAAGAATGTGCTCGAGTGGGAATCCTGGGCCGCAGAGTAGGCCGGGAATGTGCGCCGAGCGACGACCCCGCCTTGCCCGCTCGTGCCGTGTACCCCAACCTTAGTCACACACTAGGTACATACACTACACACGATGCACGCCACTACGGGAAATTAAACGATCATACTTTTTACAAGTAACCACTTACATTTCAAACGCAATTATGCTACAATTCATTAAATTCTTCTTGTTAATTAATTCCGACCAAGCTTACATGCTTCGGGTATTTGCTTAAAAGGCACATCAATTAGATATAGAGAAAGTTTTTTTTGCACTAAATAAATAACGATGTTTAGGGATAAGTATAAAATCGTTATTTCTATTATCTGATCATCTGAGTAAATAATTTAAATCCGATCGCTCAGTAATCTGGTTCGTCAATTATAGTTATTGTCATTGATATTCTGCGAACGCATAATATCAAGACATTATTTTTGAAAGGAATTTCCTAAGTAAGTCTCATCATAAAAATGATTACAGTATACGTAAAGACGTGTACGATAGGGTCTGCGGAATTTAAGGGGCGAGGAATGCGGACTGAGCAAGAAGTGCTCCGGCCAACTCGCATGCCCGATACGGGATCGCATTTGCCACCGTTTCGTGTATGTTAAGCACCTTTCGAAATCGTCTGTGCCAACTGGTTCATCACAAAGGTACACAGCATTGTTTAATTCAACTGAAACTTTGGTGTAGAATTAGGTTCTCGTAGCTGATAAAGTTTCTATTTTTGTAACATTCGTAGAATACAACCTTTATTTTCCCTTCATGGTTTAAGATGTAAAAGAACTGTGTTGATATGAAGCATAATATACATAGTAAAAATCTTTAACAGTTAGATAATAGGAGAACTTAATTTCAACCACGAATTATCATTGATAGTATTGTGAAATGTTTTAGGTGAACGTAGATGTACAGACAGCATTGTCAAACAAAACCGATTGATCTTTCTTCATCGATCAACATACCTACGTTAGATTACGTTCATGTTTTCTAAAGCACAGTTACGATCAACCTCAAAGTGGCTTGTGTACTTGATGAAATGGAATGTCAAGTTGTTATGCACCAATATTATTGGGATGCTTCATTTTAAGCAAGCATGAAAAATTTTATGGGTTTAAAAAAATGTTGATTCCTTTTACGTTTAAAAAAACTTCCCTCGGTTTCATGTATACCACTATACATGGATGTCTACGAAACGTGTGATAAAAATAAGTGGAATATACTCTTTTTATAAATGAAACCCACATGATTATCCTGTAAGTATCCTGGGGTCGTTCAGTAGAGAAGGATGGGAGTTAGATAAATTTATGGCCTTTGCCGGGGTATCCCTAAATAGACATACGCATAATGTGCATCTATCTGGACCACAGTTAAAGGACCCTGATTCGGAACATGAAAAATGCTACAGAATGTAATTGATTTCTAACCATAGCACTTTAAGATTTTTTATCTAGCATTGATTTTGCCAATTTGTCAATATATTTCTCTAAATATTCAGACACAAAGTCACTTGATAGGAGGTTTTTACATCTATTATTAAACAAATTCTCGTCATTTTGTCGAACCTAATTTGACGATAGTTTTTTGCGGCATGATATAATAGTCCAAGCACTGTAGTGATCCATTGTTGTAGACAATGCGCCTAGTCAACGTTTCTCACCGCATGCATATGACTCATAATGACGTAGCCAACATCATATTTACGCACCGTGCAGGTGCCTCATCCGTTAGAAAACCTAATCAATGAAATCATAATTGATTGGTTAAGTTTTGACTAATTTGAAAGCTACATTAGAGATTCTGCTATTCTATTTATAATATCGATGCTAGCAATAGTCACGAAATCGATTAACAAATATTAAATATGTTACATCGATTAAATTTTTGTAAAGTTTTCGCAAGTCCGGTGGCTACGGCGGTGTCGAGGCGGTGGTCGGCGGCCGGGGCGGCTCGGGCCCGAGTCTGCGTGTCTGGAGGTCGCTCTCGACGCTGTTTGGTCAGATGCTCATTGCTAACTGGACCCGAGAAAGTCGTCTATTTCGAAATTTGAGTGTTGCGTGAGCTCGGTGTGCGATGTGTCGCTGCGGTGCCGCGGAGTCTGGTGCGTTGCGCGGCAAGCGGACGGCGGCGCGCTGTCTGCGCGTTCTTCCGGACCGCACCCGTCGGACCAGTCGCAGCGCACCGCCCGCTGCCCGCCTCGGGCGATCGGCCTTCAGAGTTAAATAATTAAATCGAGAGAGCGACGCCGACCGCAGCTACCGCCGCGCCGCCGCCACCGTCGCCGCCGCGCGGGCCCCGAAGAAGTCGTCGCGGAAGGCGCTGCCAGCCTTGGTGGCGCTGTTCTGCGCAATCGAGGCCGGTTTGACCGCCACATATTGCGTTGTAGCCGCGCCTAATCTTCTGAGAACACCTTCCTGAATACTCGAACATACAGCAGCAAAGTTTAAAACGATGACATCGTATAACCACAAGATGACTAATGTGGTCTTAATATAACGTCAAGTCATACTGTTTGAAATCTAATAAGCTTTGCTTTGTTAGTTAACGGTCAAGTATTGTTAACATAAGTTGTAACAGCGTATGCACGTCTAGTTACATTTATTTCCTTCTGTCTACGAAAACTACAAAAATGTACTTATCGTGCCTGTGTTATCAAATAATGATTTCAAAATACCTTTTAACACAAGCTTGTAAACAAAGTTCTAGTAAGGAACTCAACAAAAACTTATTACCTGAAAGCTATACATACTTACTTAACACACAGACGATAAATTTCCAAAAATTACAATATAGGAACACACATTCGTGAGCTTTTATTTAAATTCAACGTAGTTATTGAGTGACGGGTATCCTGTTTTATGGCTTGTCGGCGGCTCAACAGTCGGCGATTCTGCGAATCAGTGGATATTGTCGCAAATTGCCGCTTTCGCCACCCGCTGAATAATGCATGCGATAACATAACATCACGTCGCGCACCCGGCGCGCCGCCGCAGCGCAGTCGCCGCCCGGCGCCCGCCCCGCGCACCTCACAATTTCATCAAACTCGTTTCCCCCTCGCATTCCGCCTAGCTATTGCCACTACACTTCTTGTTATCTAATGCTAATTCACCTCCCTACGTGCGTGTTATCACATCCTTATACAACAAACAAACTTTCAAATGTATGAACATTTCTTTCCGAGCTACTTTCTATTCAATATCTGTCCAACGTATTCCGCTAAAGTTGCCAAATTCATGATTAAACAGTGCCAAATAGGATTGAATATCTAGGTGGTGTTTGAAAGCGTCTCTCGGTGTGGTCCGTCTGAAGACGTAGGGCGTAGCCGAGTATTAGATTATCTCGTTGCATGTAGAAGCGGTGGGCAACATTGGCAGTCAGATACAGGCTGGTCGTCGTGTGGGGTGGCCCTGGCGGCGTTTCCCACAGCAGCGGCTCCTCGACCAGTTCGTCGGAATGTGGTCGCGGCACTGGCCCGCACTTTCACCAAAACAATTCGTTAGCGGCCTCTTTCGGCATCGCACCGCGCGCTTGCCTGTACCCCTCCACCCCGCCACCCGCACACGTGAAAATTAACAACATACTGATACATGACGTCGTGATCAGTATTTTGAATACACGGCCCTTTTGAAGTTCCGAGTACCTAGATACGGTGTTCATTACAGTTATGCTTTGAAGAATGCTAAAAACAAGATTTACCTCGAGCACAATGTGCTTTTCCATACAGGAAAAAGCTTTCAGCTTTCCTTTGTGCATATCAATATAAATTTAAAAAGTCAGGCCGTAGTACAGGACAAAGCCTTATTATTGCGTCATGAAATACTTGCATCTTTCCTGTTACACATTTTGTCACTTTCTCTAATTACGCGTATTCAGACTTTGAGGTATTTTAATGCAATCACCACTCAGTCTACGACGGCGTCTACATTTTCAGTTTATCGAGATTCCGACAATGTTAGGTACATTGATCAGCAGGTTTTAAATAATTTTTATTTATAAATTCAAAAGTTTTACAATCTACAAATCATATGATTTAATTATGAGCTGCCTGGTTTTCATTGCAGCAAAAAAGCTTTAAAGAGTTTTCTGTTTGAAGCGCGCACTGAACATGATACGACTGCCGCGCTTGCGCATGCAATGAGAGGAATTCGTTAGAAGTGGTCTTTGCCTAACGCATGTTAGATTTATTTGTCTGGACACACTACTAAGGCGAACATAAACAATATAATATGCTCCTAGATCAATAAAATGGCGACAGAAAGATTAACGAAGAACAGATAAATTATGTCTTCGCTTGGTCTAAATTTCAGAGAGCTTTCCAAGTTTTTCTTTTTAATCAATAATTTATTATAATTTTGATTGTATGTGTCATTCTGTCAAGTATTGCAATATCACGATTACCAGATTAGCAAACTTGGACAGGATGCTGTGAAAGTTTTAGTGAGAGGCAACAATTGACCGCCAAGAAAGCATGACACCAAGCTAAAGAAATGAAAGATGAATCGAGCCATTTTCTATGTCCGTCTACATGTCCGCAAACTAAATATTTTAGTGGGATATGGTTTTAAGTTTTAAGTTTTTAATTCTTATTTAATTTGACGTAAGAATTACACCGCCGAAATATACAAAGTACTATCATTCTATTTACTGGACTTTCGTATACACAGGCTTCAGCCTCATCACCAACGGCTAGCGTTAGAACTCTCTGATCAAAGGTTCTTAATAAAACATAACTAAAGACATTTCGTTTCTGAAAGGCTGATCAACACAAAAATAAGAAAATCATCTATAAAACTATTAAGCACTGTGGTTACTGGGTATTATTTCAAAACACTCAATCGATCGCCTTCCATTGACTAAGAGTTATTTAGATTTACAAACATACTAGCTTTTTCCCACTACTGGTATGTTGAGGTCGGCATCCAGGCTAACCAGATTCACCTAAAGACCAGTGTTTTACAAGGAGCGACTGTGTATCTGAACTCCTCAACTCGGTTAACTAGGCAACATGATACCCCTTAGTCAGACTGGTTGTCAGGCTTTCATGCTTCTGACTACCCGTAAGTCGAATATGCGTAAATAACAGCCGAGACCACAATTTAATGTGCCTTCCGGAGGAACTCGTGGACATAGATGATCGCTCATCCACGAATCGATCGTATCAGTGTAGCTAAACCTGCAATCAGTCAACTGGTGCAGTTATAAGTTAGACATTAGCATTATATATATTGGGGTTATATAACAGATTGTTCCTTGTCACCAGGTACGGTCAGCTCTCTGGCATGGTGGAGCCAGTGTTCGGCGTGCTAGGTGCGGTTGCCGTGGCGGCGGCCCAGCCCGCGCTGCCCTACGCGCTCGCCTTCGCTGCTGGCGCCATGATATACGTCGTAGCTGATGATATTATACCAGAGGCTAATGCTTCGTGAGTATTATGGTTTTTTTTGTTTTTTTTTTTCTTACATTCCTGCCTCATGGCCTATTTGTTTGAGATCGGCAAAATATGTTTTACATGCATTCTTTCCTAAAGCTCTTTAAGTTGTCATTGACATTTATACATTATTTATATCCGTCTGATCTATCCTCAGACTGACTCTTCAGCCTTTTTTAAATTTTATCAATTGAAGAAACTTATCTCTTCTGGGTACTATCCTTAATTTTGGAGTTACAATTATTTAATACCTTTCTAGCAAGTTGTGTAGCACAATGTGTACTGTGAAAGAGCATATTATTGAGTACCTGACAAGCTTTTGTTTCAATAGATAATCAACAAACCGATAAGCTGTCTCGCTTTGATTTTTCTTTGCAGCGCTTTTTATAGGTCCAGAATGTACGTAATTGGAAGACGCGTTATAAATATTGATCTTCTTTATTTAAGCTTGTGAAGTGTTCAAATTTGTTTCATAATATCAATGATCTGATACAGTATTTACATATCTGAAAATGACTCATTTCGGCTTAAATATTGACCTATGAATATAAATATCCATATTTAAACCCTCTACAAAAGAATCACATGTAATTAGCCGGTTGAGGTACCAACTAGCCTTGAAATCTTAATAAAAGATAAAATCTTAAATTATCTTTTCATACTGTCTGGAAGAAATAATGGACCGTTCTGCGCACCGGTCTCACATTTTCCCCTCCAAACGCCGCCAAATTAAAAAGGTCGTCCTTGAAATGACCCAAAAAGATTCTAAGTACGAACGATTCTTTGTTATGAACCCTTGTGAAAGATGCTTTACAATTATCGGCGGTAAAGATGACGATTCCCCACATTACACGTCTGCACATGTCCGTATTATCTGATTCACAGCACTGATATACCCTTTTCTAATGGGTGATGATAATTATCCATGTAGGTACAATTTATTGTTAACTAGTTATGTGGTATACCATTAATTTTGATCAGAAGTATGTATCCTGGATGCTGAAGCTAAGTGACAAATGTAAATGTTGTAGAAGAAACTGCATTCTAAAATGTAAATAAAACTAGATAGACAAAGGTAGAATGCCGCTATGGATTTAAAACTACATGTAGTTCGCTTTCTAGCATGGGATTCGCAAATTAAGGAATCAAATTATTAATATTGCATGTCTACTTTGTATTATGTCTTACGGCGTCAATGGACTGGACTCCATCAGTTCCATGACACGTGGCCAACACACGTGTACTTTATTGCCGTGGTACTCCAATATGTACAGAATGAAGCAGTACATTAGGTAACGTTACACATTGATATGTAACTGTACAATCAGCGTGCTCTTGACATAATTGGATTGACGAGGGTCGTCTTGTTTGGTTGTTCTGATTCACGTCAGTATTTCGGCCGATATAGATTGTTAACCGTCAATATGTGTGGACTCGTTAGTGTGAGAGCCGAGAACGCTTACTTCCCCTTAGTGATAGAAGGACTATTGTCCATCTGAAGCATTGTAGAGACCGGTTGCGACTCCCTTCCGGATTCGAGCCTGTCTGTCAAGTTACGTTATTGGCTAATTGTTCTCAAGTCCTGGGAGCGACCGAAAATAACAATATTACAACATGGCAACCACTTTGAAAGCGTTATTGTTTGTTATTGAACTTTTTTGAACCTTGAGGCTAGACAGAAGACACAATAGATAGATTTGCCTAAAAAAGTTTTGTAGAACATCTTATCGATTGAAAGAGCTTGTTTGCCTGGCACTCAGCTGCAACATCTTCGTCGCTCAATAAACTTGTTATTTTGTTGTAAAGCTATATTCTAGCTTGTTCTGTTGTCATAGTCGTGTCCGTCGAGTCTGGCGATGTCTGTTCGTCTAGACTGATCTGCTATCAATAGAATGACAAGAATAACATGCAGATTTACTGAAAAAGATTTATCTGTCTGCACGGTTTTATTTCGTTTACTTTTATTATAACGATATTATTATTTAGGTATGTGGAGTTGAGAATCATGTCTTGTAGTTTTGTAAAATCAATAGTTTGAATAACTTCCACAATCTATTAAGGTATTAAGCCTTTATTTGCTTATATTGAAATCTTAAATCCATCTTTCTATATAGGGAACCTTAATTAACCCTAAGTCCGTTGTATCCTGGTACTTTTTGCTTCTTCTAAGGAGAAAATGGAAGCACGGATAAGATATTAAGTCTTAACTAGCTTACAAGTACTATTAAATTTCGTATCCAAATCAAAATCGCGAATTCAATCGAAAGCTGTCCCAATTTTTTCATATATTGAAATCTAAACCTTCATCAGTGGTAAGGTAACAAAAGCAAATAAGGTATGTGTACTGACTGACAGTGCGCGCCCGCAACACCTGACACTGCCCCGCGAAGCACGCGCGCGCATCTCTAAGCCTGATTAGCATTATCATCGGATACGACATCTGTTTGCTCTTTACGAGTGCTCTTTATACCTCTTACGATATTTAAAAATATTTTCATAAAATCTGATCAACCGCTCAAGAAGAAATCCTTTAGATATATCTGAATTTAAAGATTCGTTTGATCTTTTTCAGTATTTTAAGGATAGTTAACATCTCACAAGGATTGTTGAGACTTTAAATGATACCATTTTGTTAATTCAAGATTTCGTGCTATCTATCTGTAATTGACATAGAACGAAAGATCTTATATTTTACTTGAACACTCTTTGTAACATATTAGTCTGCAATAATAGCGAGTGAGACAATAGCGTTTTGCATTGCAAGCGGCACGTGTAGTGTAGGCGCGCGGCGTCGGGCGTCGGGACGCAAATACCCCGCCAGAAATAGCGGCGCGCCGTCTAACACCCCGGACGCGATGCCGCCGTGCGACGCGACAACACAGCCCGACATTTATTACCTACCAACCATGTCCAGCTATTTGTTACTCCACATAATAAAATTAAATTATAGCCACCTACTATCCAGACGACCGAATTTTTCACGATTCAAATTAATTCGCAATGTGCGTTCGAATTTGGAGCGCCACTAATGTAGATTAATGGGTTTAATGTTTAATTATTTGTTATACATTGTCGGGAGTCTGTGTTGTACTAAACAGTATCTAACACTTGCACGATGGTTTATTCAGTCAGGACAAAGAGTCTCGGTGCAATTTGGAGACGAATGACTATGACCATAATAAAAGCTCAAATGAAATTTAGGACGCCCAATTTCCGTTCAGTACAATCTTCTGCATCATTAATATATTGAATACATTTACGTGATTCAAGATGTCTAAAATTATAAGGTCCTTCATAATAAAGTCATACTTACTGTCATTCTCTTTGAAAAAACTATTCTTAACCAAAACTCGCTGTCGCATTGCTGCTTTAAGCTTGTGTTGAATATATACAGGATCAAAATCAACAAAGTTTGTGAAGTATTGTTGTTAGTTTGAAAACTATTTATTAAATTTATGATGTCCATATTAGTAGACAAGGGGACGTAGAGGAGTACGTACCATTAGTAGGGTTGCGGGTGGCTCGTGATTGACGTTGCGGTGTCTATTTGAAGCGGGCGGGCGGCGCGTGCGCAGGGCGGCGCGGCGCAGCCTCGCTCTTTATGAAGTAAATTCGGTGCGCCGCCGCCGCGCGTGGGCTTGTCACCGTCTCGCCACTGTCAATAACAATAAATATAAGAAATAACGCGTTTGTTGCTGGGATAAAGACGGTGACGACGCTCTAGTTTGTCTATGCGCTGACGTCACCGTCTGGGAATCCAGTGCGCTGCCGATCGACACTCCCTGATCTACCTCCAGATGTCACGGTGGATATAAACCCTGTATATCCAGTCCACCACCGCCGGATTCCACTCAATAAGCAGCTAGCTAAGTCGCCGCTCTCAACAACACTTATATGTCTAGGTTTAGCAGAACATTAAGTACTCTACGAGACCTAACTCAACAACAACTTAATTCATTGATTTGTATTCCATAGTTTACAACCTCAAGTAGTTCTATGGATACCTTTTGAACATAAATGAAATTTATGGTAAAGTTGACGCTGATTGAAATTTCAACTACAAAATGAGTGAATTCCAAGCATACAGTCATCAATTAGTTTTCACATCAGCTTCGCATTCGTCTTCAAAATTCCTAAGATTTTGTGCGTGATGTCAGCGGTATTTAGGTGCATGTCGTGTCCAGGCGGGGTTGCCCAGCGCACGTGAACAGAATGTACGATGAGCTGTCATACTCGTTAACAAGGCTTAGACCGTACACCGCGATACAAGCCGGATGTCAAAACTATACTCTGCGAAATAGATTTGATAAAGTTAGCTTCCAACAGTATTCCGCCTATTCCCGATTAAGTAAGCATCTATTAGGAATCATGTTCCATTTTGGAATAACCCGCCTAACATAAAGCGCTCTTTAAATTCGTTCGGCATTAGGTCACCTACAGACATTGAAATACACACGCAAACAGAATAATATGAATGTATTGAACAAACAAACATACGTTTACTTGAATACAAGGAACGTGTTCAGATATAAAGAAGATTCGTTATTAAGTGATTGAATTACACAGGTATTCATAGTTACATCATATCCAGCGTTTTGCATAAACGACATGTTTCTTAGTAAATCAATCTGTTTTGATTTCGAAATATTTATTCTGTGATACTTAAGTAACATGTGAATAATAAAGCTGGTTGCATTCAGTAAAAGGTTATTAATAAGAAGCGATGTGAGATAAGTATGTTCAGTTGACCAAATTAATTGTGTATGTACACAACGTATGGTTAGTAGGTAGGACCTAAGTACTAAGAATCGTTTTAATGTAATGGCCCGCAATTCCAGTAAGCGTATTCCGGACGGGCATTTTCTGTAAATCCGAGTGCGTGAGACGCAAGCGCCATCGGCGGCCTTTCCGATATCGTAATTTTGCTACCTATTTGATATTCAAATATCGTTTACTCGTTATTTCTCAATGGTTGGCATCGTATGACGACAGCATTTTATAACGGACCCCTATATGTTATTATGTACATACAATTATGTATATCACAGTCAAAGTGCGTCAGTAAACGTATTACCGCCTCCTTAACACGAGACATACATTTTAATGTGTTTATGATGTGTCCGTTTAAATCGTAAAATAAATTTCCGGCCGTCAAATTCAGTTTCGGTCCTTTTTTGTAGTGATTTAAACTTTTGAATTTGGAATTATAAATATATTAGCCGATTGAGATTGCAAATATTTTGCCGATTGATGAGAACTAGCTAAGACGCGACCAACTCTTGAAGTTGTTACTATCTTCAACATATCATATGTTTTCAAAGTTCTTATGTCTAATATGAAATTATATTATTCATTATGGAGACTTACTGATATTAAAAACGCACCTTCTTTAAGCATGTGTAAAAGCGTGAAGAATCCTACCACACAAGCCTTCTCACTATATATGATAGGATAAGGCTTAGGAAAGACAATGATGTTTGTTCAACGTGTAAGTATTAAGTGTGCGTTTCTTTCGCAGCGGTAACGGCAAGCTGGCGACGTGGGGCTGCATCATCGGCTTCGTGGTGATGATGTGCCTGGACGTCGGGCTCGGGTAACCGCCCCTCGCCCCTCCTCACGCCGTGCCTTCATCGCCGACTTATGCTGACTAGTATTACCGATCTAAGATAAACCCACTACCCCTGTAAGTTAATGTAGATATTTTTGTATAAACTCATGTGATCATCAACCTCTCAACTTTGGATACACGAATATCTATATATATTCCAACTGAACCAAATCAAATGATTCCCAACATGTGATATTATTTTAAAGTAATTCCATTACAACCAAATTGTTTTAACGCAGAATCTATCCATAATTCAATTGCATAATGAAGCGATCTCAAGTTGTTTTAACCGGTCATTAAAAGGTTAGGAATCCATCGGTCGAAATAGTTACACGGTACGCCGAGTGTGTACGTGTCTCAAATTTTGTACGTTTTCTATAATTGGTTGTATTCAGTACTCTAATTGGCTCGCTACAGGTAGCGGCGGCGTACACATGCCGATGATACTTAACTAACAAGCTAAGCTCAGTACCTATCAAAAGAAAAAGTTCCCATGTTTGTCATGAATGTCAATTGTATAAAAAATCATTTAGAAACGTCATTCTGATTAGGAATGGAATCATGCTCTATTTATGTACAGGTTGATGTAGCAGTAAATTTTATTGTTGAGTAATCTTTACTTAAATATGAATATTAAATAAAGTTCCAAGTATCGCCTTACGATCGCAACTCCTGGGGATCGTATGACGAGTCGTGTTCACTGTGTTTTATTATACTTAACGGGATCTTATGTTTACCATATTTGTAGGCAATACTTCATAAACCCTTAGAAATTATCTCTGAAATGGTAAAACATAATTATGTAATAATTTGTAGCTATGGAACTTAGCTGTCGCCAAATTATTTATATACATATGGGTGGAATTCATTGTAAATATGTAAAGTGTAATATATTGTGCGTGGTCCGGTGATCGTGCGTCGCCGCGGCTGCTCAGATGTACTGACATCCGTATTATACACGTGTCAATTGGTTTGAATGTAGATTTATTTCTATGAGAGATAGCTTCTGCTTGAATACAGTAGTTGTATTAAAAATATACAAGAAATGATTGTTCTACCAAGTGTTCAGACTGGGAGATGTTTGCGATTTATTTTGCAGTGCACGTAAAAGCAGTTGTACCTACCAAATAGGTACTATTAGGTGCCAAAACACATAATTTGTGTTTCCGTGTAAGTACTAAACGTACGCTAGAAATGTCTTTGCTAAACAAACAAACCCTCAGAAAGTCTGCTTATTTACGTTTGTTCGTCGTTATACCAGAACGAGTATCTAGTTAAACAAAAAGTGTTTCAAATATTCCAAAAATGATATTAATGTTATATATAAAAATATTGTATAATTAGTACTTGTAAGATATTATTATGGTATTCCGGTGATTATGGTTATAATAGTTAAATTTATGCGTAGTTACGAATTCCACCCGTTTCTGCGTCCCAAGTGTTGTTCTCGTGGTCTCGCATTAGTTGTTGTCTTGTCACTTTACTACGAGAACAACACTCGGGGGTAATTTAGTTGAATTTAAGCTAATACTTTAAGGCCTTTGTTCGTCAGTTAGCCGACAGCACATAATGTCATCTAAAGTTTCCCTGATACAAGTTAATACTAATTTGTTATTGGAAACATCGCTATCGATAAATATCGGTTAAAAACAATGAATTAGTTCGGTCATACATAAGTATCAACAAGGGCCTTAGATTAATTTTGTATCGGAATAGATAAAAAAGACAATATCAATGTTTTATAGAAAATAACATTAAATATTAATGTATAATAAATTAATTTGGAAAATGTACGTTTGAGTACATACTGCATGCATTTAGAGGTAAGTACCTAAGTAGGTAGTGTGAGTTTTCGGTCAATTTTAATGTAAAGCAGTTGAATTAAAAAAAAATCGTTAATAATGTAACAGTGGACGTTACTTTGCCTCGAAATATATTGAAGAAATGAGTACTTAAGTCTTAATCGTATTTAATACAATGGTATACAAAAGGTACCAGAATAGTACCAAAGTGTTGGAGCCCACATGCTTGTTCAAAACTCGCACTACTATATCTAAGAATACGCTTCGGCCATAGATTTCCCAAAAATATATTTTTAAAATGATAAATTGAAATCAATATTATGTTTCCCAAAGTTGAATAGATATAGTTTAATATTTTTGCATTTATTCAATAATGGTTGAATATATTGTCACAATAGCACAATATTTTAGTTTTGGTTTCATTGTTACTTAAAATTAATTTAATTGTTTTATATTATACAAAATGCAGTGTCACTTTGTTGTATTATTTCGAAATTAAAAACTCCTCTTAATACCAGTATCAATTGAAAGTATTATATTTGGTTAGAGAAACCGTATATTAAACGCGAGAAACCTACGAAAAACAACCTTACTGCCTTGAAATAAAAGCTGTGACAATTCGTAATGACGACTTGAATGTTTGTGAAAGCCTCGTAGCACAAGGATACAATTCCTTAGTGGCGGAATTGATTAGTTAAAAAAAGACTATTATTAAAGGCATCACACATCACTTAGAAACGACCAATTATCAAGCTATAGGTAGTATCCTTGTTACTTTTGAACTCGATTCCTATCCAAATGTGGCGTATATTCCATAAACGGAATGTGATTTTACCTCGTAACAAAAGTTTTCCTTATCGAGTGTATTTAAATGGAACGGGAGCAGCGATAAACGGGGCCCGGCCGGGTCGTTAATAAACCTGAGCGCAGATATGTACCCGTTACACTTCCTCTAGCGTTCCTCGTCACATGTCACCAAACTATTTTGTTGAGACACACTGGCACACACACAATCTGTATATGTATAGGTGTCTATATGTATAGGTACATACTTTAGACTATTGTTCCTGAGAAGAAAATTGAAATGCTTTATGGACCTACTTGGTTATTTTGTAAGGATGTCCAAGAGAATGTTCCTCAGATTATAAATATAGAACTTTGAAAAAAGTTCTTGGCGTCTACCGTGACATCTAAAGGTGATATTGTGGTGGTAGGTTTAAGTAAATACATACTTGTTAGTGGTTTCCAGTCAGTGATTGAAATATCCATTTATTGTTTCTTGACATCAGTAGAGGTAGGAATCAAGGTTCAGTGCCGTCGGACACATTAAGAAGGATATTCCAATCACTGACTGGACACTACTAACTAGTATAGTAGAAGCGAATTTTAGCAAACCAAACATGAAATAAAACTAAATAGGCTGGGGCGCTAATTTGACGAGATTTTTTTCAATTCGTGACGCTACTTTTCTATAAAAAAGAACTAATTTTACAGAATTCATGCAATATTATTCTAATTTATTTATTTACTGACTAGTTTTTCGATAAAGTTCCTTTAGAAGCACTTATGGGGATGACTTCAGTCATATAAGATTTATGAAAAAAAAAACAAAAGCAATAGTCAGAATATAGATAAGAGTCGATGAAAGACATGTTCAGCCTTTCTGTACTACTTTTGCCCTACCCTTTACTAGAATAGGAGTTTAACATATGATGATGATAATTTCACAAACATTCAATGTAGCGTAAATAAGCAGCCAACGAACACCGCATACCCAGTAGCACAATCACGCTACAGAAGACAACAGATTTGAGTCAGCGGAAGTCCTAAAAAGAAAATTCCTTCGTAAAACATTACACTTTTCATTACATTTCATAATGGCGATGACAACACGTTCAGTTCACCTTTGTTTTCTGTTCCTAATAAGGTTTTTCGTAAACTCTACAACTCTACCATCATATTGAATGTCAAAAGTGCTTTGTACCGGCCGCTCGCGCTACAACAATGTTATATGGCCTTCTTTTTTAATTTTTCTATGGCACAGTCACCACTGACAAATATTGGAATCTGCAATCGCCATCACGCAGTTGGTAAGCTTCCTTGGTGATCAGAGCTCAAAACTTATGAGGGGAAGACTGTGCCCGACATCTAGAGAGAGATGCTCCAGATGCTCTCCATAATTTTAGCAGCACTCCGGAGATTGTGTAAATGAGGGTACTTTACAGTAAAATCAATTTACCGTTACTATAGTTTTATCCACTGTATTTAAATTGCTACACTATTTCAATATTTTTGGCATCCTTTAGTTTTACATTATTAAATTACCAAAATATTTAAAGAGTTGCATTACTTACTAAAATAATAAAACTTATTTCCACCCCGTTGCAGACATCGCAGTTGAATCCGCAGCG
Source organism: Trichoplusia ni (assembly GCF_003590095.1). Lineage (NCBI taxonomy): Eukaryota > Metazoa > Arthropoda > Insecta > Lepidoptera > Noctuidae > Trichoplusia > Trichoplusia ni. Next base: position 8,314,335 of record NC_039492.1, read on the forward strand.
GCGCGGGCGCAGTAGCGACGCAGTACCTACAGTCCTTGCAACGTCGTCGTCTACGCATTAGAAAAATCGCTAAAAGGGCGCGCGGCGCTATACGGTCGTCGACCCCTCAGCGCGCACCCAAACACCCGAATACTTGCGCGTACGCAGCTCCTCTCTCCGCCGCCACCGATAAAACCCTCTCAATGGAATCCGAGGCATGCCTACATGTGGCGGCTGAGCACGCGCGCGCACTTATTTGTTTTGGAGGATCACACTTACGCCCGCATCATGTAACTCGCCGTCATGACTAAAATGAAATGCACGCATGTATACATACCTCTTTCTCTTTCAGTAACATGCAATACGACTCTGCTTTGCGATATCCGAAAAATATTGAGATGAGATTTTTTGGTCATCCTAAGAGCAAGTTCTGCAAACAATTAATGTCAATGCGAAAGCTTTTAGTTAAAAAAAAACTTTTGATTAAAAACCAAACAATAGTTTTGGCAACAATGACTTTATAACAAAACTTGCAAATATTTTGCCAACCTTTTGTCTATTTAACTTTATACGTTAGTTTTGATGCCCAAAACGGTTTATATTGTATCACGTATCAAAAGTGACTGCATTTGGAGATGGGACGGAAACATTTATGGGCGATGTAACGTGAAGAAGCCCATTCGAGTGATTTCCATTCATTTGTTGACAATGTATGGTGGTGGCGCGGTCAGAGGGCGCGGGGTGCCCCGCGTGCAGTCAGCCTCGCGCGCCCGCGCCCCGCGCACGCTGTACGCTGCACCGCGGGCCTATGCACCGCGCACGCGTTCTACACCCGTTTAAATTCCGACCAACTTCACACGACAACCCGGCAAACTAAACTCACCTCTATTTACTACGTGATAAGGACTACATCACCAGCATCTCCGAGCTCCACGAACTGCATCGACACAGCGCCACCATCGATCACTAGGTTCCCTGCACTCACCGATCGATGGACTATTACAGCTTTGTTTACGTACCGTCGCCTGCGCATAAACACGTAAGTTATGCATGTGTTACATGTCCCGTGTGTGCATTTCACAATGCGCTCGATTCGATGCGTGACTTGTTTGTTTGTTTACATACTGCGAAGCGTCGCTCCACGTCCTATTAGTTAATGTCTTGCGTAATACTGTGTTCGAACGTAAAGTGCTATCAACTATTCTCTGATTTCGGTTTGTTTTGGGATACATTAAACATTAGTTGCTTCATTAAAATTAAATCTAAAACCGTTAACGTAATGAAAACACGCGGTGACAATTAAGAATTAATAGTGGACTTTATTGTGATGGGTCGAAGGTCGGTTTTCGCGTCGACTAGTTGCTGTGAGAGTAAGTCGCAATTCGCGTTGCAGTCGGCGCTCGGCGTCGGAAGTGGTCGCCGAAGCAGGCAGGGTAGCTGAGGGGCTGCGCCGGCGCACACACCTGCCTGTCCCGCCATATTTGCCTTACAACGTGGATTATTTCGTTTATATTGTATACTAAGCGCTATCTGTTGCAACAGATGCGATGCGCCATTTGCGTCACTGCATATTTAGTGACGATTGCACATTCTTGTATACTTAGTAAGGTTATCTAGTTACTTTATTATTCTGCAATGCATGCATTAACTATAATATATAAATAGACAATCACTGCCTGAATGCGTCAGACAAACAACTTAGAAAACATCTCGTCTATTTTCGCTGTACTTTAATAAATATTACTATAATGGTACACTACTTAATCGTTTGTCTTGTTCGACTTAATTGAATGTCAGATTACACCCCTTAATGCACATCAATGTTAATTACAATAGGTTAATCATACTATTTAAACACTGTGATCAAGACAGGGGGTAATAAAAACCTAGAAATCGTCCTATAATTAAAGAGTCATTGTAGTACCGCTTCAATCGCAGTTGCCTGTCAAAAGTCTTTTATCCTTTGGCAATTGTTTTTCTTCGAAAAAAGTATAGACGGTTAGCAGGCAACTCTATTTAACCAACACTTGTTTTCCAAGCACAGTTGGAGGCGCTGCCACCTCACACATACTAAGAAATGAGCAAATTAAAACACATTATATGTTAAACATAAGTAAACAATGGGATATAAATCTGGCTAGTCACATTACAATGCCTAAATCTTCAAATCCATCATAATGTGTAGGTATTTATCGACTTTTGTTTAAAGCTAAGCGTGTCTTGCACTAAAGATGAGCACTATTCAATCCTTATTGGTTACAAGGACAGCAGTCTTATCAAAACTGCACATAACTTTATTCACTTAGCGGACGCATCAATTCGAGAATTCATCAGACCTTTAATACTATTGTAAAGATAGAACTTCGACCTTCTTTTATTATCTATTATTTTGAAATAACTGCTACCTATAAAGACCCTCTAAAGCTTCATGGTAATGTTGACATTGCATCGGGATGCGTCATTTTAGTGAAAAATTCGTATGGCAACTACATACTCTACATATTCCTTAATTAATTATGATATCGTTTTGAAAAACGTAACATCACGTTATATTCATGGGTCTTAGATGTTGCAGAAATGGTTGCAGACATTCTTGATAACCATTAATCTTTTGTGTAGTGCACCACAACTGAGTAGAGAGAGTCTGAGTAACATCGCATTAACACCTTCGAGTGCGTTTTGTGTGGCAAATCAGATTTGCATTCTTTCAATCAATAAAAGTATAACGTTGGCATTTGTAGTTAAATATGCAACTTTCGAGCGCATTTCCGCCCAAAATACGAGAAAACAAAAGACATCAACGCATTATTTTGGAGAAATTATTGGAATGTCCTTTTAAATGATATGCAATTTGCACGCATAGCGATATTAAAGACATCGTTCATTAGTACTAATTTAAATGTACGTCTTTGTTATAGCACAAACCTCTTCTTTATTCATACTTGTCTCTTTTTAAGAATGTGCGTTAGATTGATTTAGTTTTACGATAAACTTACTTCAATGAAATCTCGTGACACAAATTAGATACTCGTATTTCGCCATTCACTAACTTTAAGATTCCTCCGTTGCCTTCGATAAAACGACAGCTTACAGCTACAGCAAGATATTTGCTAATTGTAAAACTTGACATAGGCAAAGGTCTAAGTACATTTTCATTAAAGAATTTGAATGAAAATCGTGTCGATACTTATTTAATGGTACCTTATAGAATCTGTATTACAAGACGTCAAACGAACAAATTCCACAGACATGTAGGTACCTACACTACCTACCCACTGTAGTTAGGTATGTTTTGACGTCAAAATCGACTAAACGCTCTGTCGGGGCCTCCGCGCTAAAAACGCTAAGGTGATAATGAGATACGCAACAGATCGCGTCTAGGTACCGGCAGACCGACGACTCTCCATTAATTTGCAACTACATACTTGAAATACAGACATTTTCATGTAATCCTAATACGTACCTATTAATACAGATATTTATGCAAAGTAATTGATACTTAGATCTTTCAAGTTCTTAACTAAAACAAAGGAATGTTGTTTTTGGAAATTTGCTTGACTTGACTAAAGTTTGACCAAAAAAATGTTTTAAAAATAACTTTTTTACGGTTTTCATTTTTGATTTGTTGTAATTATTTCTTACAATATTTTAATTAGAGATCTATTTCGTCTATCTATCAATCACAAATAAGAACAGCGTCCAGCCCCCAATAAAAGCGACTATAAGTCAAAGTTATGTGGCTTGTCATAAGAAACTTAATTCCCATATATTAAAGCGATTCAATCCACGCTAACTGTTGTAGAAACTAGAAATGTAACTTAGATACGGTTCCAAATAAACGTTTTACACTAAAATCGGTTCCGAAATCGAATCACGCAAGTAAAGGGCATCGCGTTGAAACATTTCAAAAACGTGTGATGTAAGGTTAGTTATGTGGTAAATATCAAATAGGTAAGTTTTAACGTTATTACGCATACATTGCTAGTGCGTCACACACACGTACCTCCGCCGTTTATACAGAGGTACATAGACTTTAGATCTTGCAGTATTTATTATAAATAGAGCGCTTTATTATAAGCACTCTTTTTTCCAATAAATGGTCTCGATTTTTCAGGCAGTCTTTTATTAATAGTTTCAACAATAACTATTCGGCTTGTATATTAGATCATAGTTTTTTTTTATTAACTTGAGCTGGTTCCCGGTGCGAATTTCCACTGTAACGGAACGGAATATACCTAAGTAATTCATAGTTTTCTTTGTCTCGACTGATCAAAGGATTTTTCAATGATTATGTAGCCTGATGATGAGATTCAATCATTTTCTTTAGTAATATCTGCCACGCCCACTCGATTCGCTGTCAAAAATATCGCGCAAAAAATTACACAGTAGTTTAAAATACTTGAAAAGCTAGTTCGGCATGTTATTCTACAATAAGCAGTTAACAAGACTTCATAATCGTAACTTTTACAATAATTCCAAAACAAAAGTACTATGTTTAATTATAGAGACTACATCTTCGTCACATTAATACTTCAAGCCGCGCTCCGTCTAGATACGTATTAGATGTAGATCAACGGCCTAACCGAGGTTATGGACGACGAACCATATATCAAGTGACGTCATCGATCATAGACTATCTTTGAGAACTGTCTAAGGACTAAGGTTCTACGGTTCTACGGTTTGATACTAAAAATTGCTTAGAAATGTTGTCTTGTTTTCTTGTTTACAGATATAAATATCGACCACTTTTACGATACTAAACGAAGTGCTGAATAAACTAAGTGTTCGTATTATATTATGTAGGTAATTGCGAATAAACACAAATTCACATCAATATCATAAATTATCATAACCCAAAATAAAGGAATAAAGTGCTTAGCCATTTATTTTTTATAATTTGACATGAATAAAAAATTTAAATAACTTTAAAAGAACTACAACGGAAGCATCCGGATTATTTCTCAATGAATTTGATTTTACTTAATTGAACGTTTTAGAAGTTATATAAATTTTAAAATTAAATGCATCGTTGCCATTCACTTTGTGTGTAGACTGTACATTCTGTTACGGTTTTCCTAATATCAACTCTGTTCGTCATAACTTAGAGTCTAGTTTCATTTAATATTATTTAGTCTTAAATTGAGTAATATGTACGTAAACTTCAATACATTGCAACGGATCAGAGAGATAGAAGTTCTTTTATTTTCTTGAAAATCCAAAATATTTTCTCTTTTTATTTACGACAAGTATTCATAAAATAAAGAAGTACCCACGAAATAATTTAGAGTGGTCATGGTTTCCATTAATTATTTAATTATAATACATAATTAAATCGATTCATTTGCATCTATTTAGACCGTGATGACATCATGTCTTTAGATATTGTATATGTATTTATGTCAAACACATTTCATAACGTTCATTTGAATCATGTACAAAACAGTTATTCGAAATTTGTTCTTTGAATTATTATTTTAGCTAAACAGATAATCAAAACCATCTGTCTACCTAGTATCAATATTCTAACCTGGGACTCGAACCTGGTCTTTCGATCGGAAATCCCGACGATTTGCAGCGAAAGGCGTTACACAAAGCTATTATGATATATAGTATTGTTACAGTAATTAAATCATTACAAGTAAGGTATCGCGCGCGGCATACTAATGCGAGCTCCAGTGTTCGTCGGCGGGCGACCGGCGGCGAATACATTAGGCTGCGTTTAAACTACAACACTTATTACGACACGAACTGTACGTCTCTTAGACATCTGCAGGTAAATACACAAAGTATTCGTCATTTAGATGTTGATGAGAATTTGACAACATAGATCCAAAAAAAAGGTTTTAACCTTTGCAACTTCATATTACAACAAGACGTCAAAGATAGAAACAAACTTCAGTACACATACGGTAACTGTGTGTGTAATACACAGTGTCGTAGTGTAAACGTAGCATTACAAGGCGCATTGCGTCATCGTTGTATCTGTGACGATACCACGTAAATCCCGCTGTCGACAAACAAGCCGCTTTTCTTATTATCTCTATGTACACGCTTATAAATTAACTTGTAAGGTTTCAGACATATTATGTTAATGGTGTCGTTAACGCGGCGGTTTGATGACACCCCGAATAAATAATGTAGGTTTGCAAAAGTAAAAATGTCTGACCTCGAATATTTTCAAATTATCAAATGAGCAAAACATACTTCTTAAAATTGTACAGTTCTGTATGAAAACAAATATAACAGCATGACACGGAAGACCATTAAAACATAATACGAAAAAATCTGAAAGTCCGATTATTGTTTGATACGTCTACAATAGATAGAAGTCGTACTAAGAGTCCTGCCAGCACCCGGTACGGCAACATCAGACGAGCTATACAACTATACGAGCCAGTGGGGGCAATCTCATTCATTACTTCCCCGCCGCTTATGTGTGACCTTCAACCAGATAGCCCATTTAACTTAACACAATAATTCGCCTTTTCATTTGATTCGATAATTAAAGCAACTTCGCTCTCATAAATACAATCGAATAAGATGTTTTTTTTTCATGTTTTAACTTTTAGAAAAAAATACTAATTATAATTTAGGATAAAAACGAAATTATAATTATGAAATCCATACACAGAATCGTCAACGCAAAGACAAAGAAACTTAGTAATCAGATATCAACCGCGAGGCGTGCCGTTAAATAAAAAAAGAAACAACTTAATTCAGCGGAAAAATGACAATAATGGTGCGAAGAGTAGTTAAAACGCACATAATATCTGTCCATTATATGAGGGTAGGGTCTATCAATCAAAATCACTAAATATGCGAGTGACTAGTTACAGCTATGTTGTTATCTGGTGCAATCTCCGCGTGTAGAGTGCGCGGGCGCATAGAGCCGTCTCTCTCGTCGATATGGACATCGCGAATTCGCAGACAAATCTGACAAAAAACCAGTCTAAATATTTCGGTCGGATCTATTAGTGAGTGTGTCTTCGAGTCGAGAGGCGATAATGAGGAGTGCAATGGTGACGTCACGCGGGAGTGCGGCGAGGGGAGAGCGCGGGGATGGCGCGGGGTCGCGGGGAGCGGCGCGGGACACCGAGGACGCGGAGCCGCGCGCCCGTTCATTGTAGTTTTTCGATTATTGTTTAATTAGGGCGAAGCGGCGGCGGAGCGGCGGCCAGGGGGCACCCACGCGCGGCTCGGTCGACTCTACTAAATGTAAATATACAAACAGTTTCATTACATTTCATTTAAATCCCGAAATCGTAGGTTTTTATTACTCTACATTCATCACTGGGTTGCCAAACGAACAGTTGAAAATGTTAACTGGTCACTTTCATATTAACTTGCCACCTTGAGCACGCGTAGGTAAGGTAGATAGATGTCAATTTTACGTTATTCGCAGGACAAGCACCTATTCCCATCCCGCGTCTTTATGACAATAATTATCAGCATTAGAGCAGTAGGACAATCTATTTTATGAGGGATTTTATGATCAAACGGTAATTGAGTGAATAGAATTAGCTTTAAAATATCATTGCGATTGATTTAGAGTTGAACTTAAATTCGCTTAAGATATGCGAACGATATCATATTAATAAAAAATGAACGTCAAGACTTCGATGCAAAATAATAAAATATATTATGATAGCGGTGCAGACAGTGAATCGGTTGGTAGTAGCTGGCTCGCTATCTGCGGGCGGCGACCGCGCCGGGGGCCCGCGGGGTTGGCGGCGGCGGCGGCGCGCGGCGCGGGAAAGAGCGCGTAAAAAGGCGAGCGGCCGGCGCGCGCGCGGATCCGCCGCGCGCCTTTCACGAGGTCGACGCCCGCCGGGGGCCCGCCGAAACCGACCCCCGGCCGCAGCCCCCGCGCCGCACCCCTCACCCCCTGGCACATTTTTCCAATTCGCCACCGGCGGCTCCAGCGACTTGGCTTAGCGCCGTCGACTCCTCCATGCCCTATCTAGGAGACGGCGCCTCGTCTGAAGGTGAGTCGATCGCTCCGCAGCGCTCCGCGCGCCGGACACCCACCGGTCTCGTGACTCTCCCGGTTATTGTCTTTCCAGGAACGTTGGTCGTTCAGTTTACCACAAAAATAAGATTAGCTCGGTTGTTGAGGCCGAAAGAAAATATTTTATGACACGCCTACTGTGCACGATCGCATAAAAGACGGCGTTCCACCAATAAAACAATCGTTATTGTATTGTCTTCTTCAAGTCTTTGACGTAGACCTTGCCCACATGATTTGTGGTAGATCAGGCATCTAGAAGGTTTTATTTAGAGACATCGTAAGTTTCGTGGCCGCCGTGACTAATAGCCGGCCAAGTATTTTAAAGTAGACTAGGTTAACAGAATAAGACAAGTTATTGCAAATCCGCTACGACGGCATGTCTGTAAGACATTCCAATGTGGTATTAGAGTCCTTCTAGCGGCTGTAAGTAGCGAGTGGACGTGCGCACTCATCGGCAGTATCCAGGCCAATGCCAGCCGACACCGCCGTACCTAAACTAGAAAAGTATTGTCCTCGATGTTCCGAGCGATAACCACAAGCCTAGTGAGCACGAGTTGAAGCCTTAGCCGGGTGTGGTAGAGTCGGTATTGGCGCGGCAGGCGGGCGCGGAGGTTGCGCGTGAGATATGTGAAGTCGCGGCATGCGGGTCGCGCCGCGTTCTCACGCTTTGAATATTCCTGCTCCCGGCAGCGCGCCGCCCCGCACCCCGCACCACCATCGGCCCTTCAATGACGTCCTCTGACTCCCACTCCGAGTGTCCTGACTCTAATTGAATGAACCTCACTAAGTCTGTTTACATCCGCGCCGGTCTCCTTCGTCTACATTCAATACTGCCCGCCATTGTACTCTTTGACGACGTACTTATTGCGCGCTACTAAAGCGTACAGATCACACCGAGTGATTTAAACAAAAAACTGAATCTCAATGCTATAGATACGTGTTAATTTTCTTATCTTTACTGCTTTGAAACTACGAATATAACAGAGTGCGCTACTCGCTATACATGATATCTGCTACTTGCTTTTAGTGCCCCGTTCGAAACTCGTAACTCGATGCCAAAACTTGTTCACAAAACGAATCTATCTGATATAATAGAATATGTGTTTTTTCTACTTCCAAATAGAAAAAAGTCATCAAAATGCAGAGAGCCGCACATAAACAAAGACAGATAAAATGTCGTTCTTGTAGAGACGAGATGAATGAAATACGTATAAATTATTTTAGTGGGAGCGAGTGGGGCGGGGCCTAGGTACTCGCTTTCCCATGCTAACTGTTCATAATTTTCCTTAGTTTCCAAAGGTCACAATGATTATTGACAAGGATTTGTCTAGCGGCTGAGTAGTGAGCAGGCATTAGTCATGTACGGCGGCGAGCGGGATGAGTAACTCTCCCACGGTTCTTAGACACATCGTAACACTAATCATCCTTGACTTACATTTTGAAAATCGTACCTTTTGTGTGGGACTCAGTTTCCGTGAGAACGGAATACTTTACATTTCACGCAGAGCCTGGAAAGATTAATGTGGAGCTCGGAACAAAAGGATATGGCTCCACACTCGCAGAAAAAAATCGTTTCTCTGAAGTATATACACATCAATACTAATGAATAGCGCTTGATTTATATCAAAAATATTCAAATATGTTGTAAAATTGGTATAGCTTTGCGAAATACGAATAATTAAGTATTCTATATAAATTCAGTTTTTATTCGATTTCTGTTTATGCCTTTTGAATAAATGTAAATATTACATTATGTACAAAACCGCCTTCTACCTACTGACTTTTAGGATGTAGCAAAATGATTTGGAACTGTTTTAATTAATAAACTAAGTGTATCGAGTTAATAAACAAGCGCTTAATTTATGTATTTAACGATATTCTGATTCACAAACTATTTTCGCACCTTATTGGCATAAGCCAATAACGAAAATGAACCTTATGCCTAAGAAATAAAGGCGGTAAGAGCTGACTCTCAGATGTGATTGTCCGTAATTCAGTTTCACTTAAAGTTTACTATCTGCTTTATCCAGATACCTGCTTTTAAGCGAACTATGTTACTGCTAGAAGATTGTTCTAGTACTAAAAATAACGAAATATCAATACACAACTTTTCGCGTTTAAAATCACTAAACACTAGCTCTAAATACCAAGTCTAACCAGTACCAGTTGTCCTATACTCTTCCATTAATATGAGATACAAAAAAAAACTTAAAAATATATATTTTATCGATATAGAAGTCATTAAATACCACAAAAACTAGAACGAAAACATTATTACTTTCCATTTTATTAATGCACAAACGAGATCCAACAAAAAAAATAACCAAAATATTTAACTAAAAAACACATCATATTAATTCAAAGGAACAATTGTTCTTACGCCAAAAATTCTTAACAGTTTGTTAGTCTCACAGCATCATAAAAATATGGGAAAAACTATGCTCCCACGAGACCGCGCGACGCGCGACCATAATCGCACGGTCAACAATTAGTAAACAATATGTGTACAATCTAAACCCTGAAAACATTGTCCTGTGTAAAAAGGAATTAAGCATCACGTATTAAATAACGCACGTGAATGGCTCTCTAAGAATAAAAAGTTAAAATTGTATAAGTAATGGAATTTGTTGTAATTATTTATGTTTATGTTATTTTTTAAAGAGTTTGGTAGGTACTGTTAGTCCTGAAAGGAATGGCCTCGTGGAGGCATGAACCTTAATACATGTCGTTAGTAAAACAAACATTGTAACGTAAAGCTTTTATACTGCAATATGACAAATGCAGCAAACACAATGTAGGTACATTTATACTATCGTATGCATGTTAAAGATTGGCATCAACTAGAACACTATTCCTATTTGCCAGCTTATCTATATCAAACGTTACAGCCACAGAAACCGCTGACGAGGAACACAATGGTCATAGATTGATACAATCACCCCTTAAGACAACACAAAGCGCTAGAGCGTGGCGACAAATTGATTAAATAAGGGGAAAAGGGTGAGAGCCTATTGGGCCCACTTAAAATACCAACTAAACACTACTTGACATGTGTATTACTGCGTATGACTTTATAGAACTTTTATAGTTCATAAACTCCAGACACCGCGCGGTCAAATTTTGTTTGGTAAAACTCTTATCTAATTCTGCGGTTAAGCCCCAAAATATTCCAACAAACGTAACATAAATACCATTTGCGTAGTGCCTTACAATAGGTATTTTTAAGTAACTACTAACACACTGCTAATGCGAAACAAACCTGTTGAATTGTTGTAATTTGCCAATGAAATATGAACTGAGGGATCTACCACCACGACTTGAAGTTTTGGTTGGCATTGTTTTCAAACATTTCTTTAAGACGTGGCGCTAGCCACCCTGCACGAAATCCAAAAATTATCTACTCAAGTCATACATAAAAGTAGCACTTTTTGGTCAGCTACATTAAACAGCATCCCAACCCGTCCACCCTTCACAGGTTCTAAAGCGCCCTTGCTTACAGAAGAAACTTGGCAACAAATTCCACAGCATAGATTTAGAAACAGATAAAACTTGACCCTTCATTTGCAATGCTGTACCTTGATCGAACCTCATTCTCGCTCAAGGAATGCGCTTGATCATGTATGTGAAGACGACACCTACGTTTCCCTGAAATGTTGCATCTTACCAGCACTAGTAACTTATAAATAAGTAAACTATGTAGGTTACATGTGACGAACAGTAGCGTGAGGAATTCGTAATAACGGTGGTCTATGCGGCATTGACCTGGAGAAATACCAAGTTCTCTTAAAGTAAGTGTCTATTATGGAAGAGAGACACTGCTCCACGCTGTGTTGGGTGCTTTCTCGATGTTGCTTGAATAGTTGGGGGATGGTATATCTAGAGTCAATTTTATCCCCATTAATGTAGGCAGCGGAAGGACAGCACTTTTAGTTACCAAAGTCTTAGCAACGTCGATCACATCTTTTTACTGTAGCACCCTTCATACACCCTCTTTAGCTAAGGGTACTTGGCATTATTGTTTCTTAAAGGTTAGGTTCCTGGAAGGTGATTCTTTTAATCTGTCTTATCCTTGTTAGATCATGCTCCTTCGTCTTCTTTTGCGATATCCACATCATGGAACACTTCTGCTTCGGGATTTCTTCTTCCAATTGTATTTTCAGCCAGTCCTGGAACATGCGATCGGTTATTATCATCATGGTGACGTCTTCATTTGTTGCAACTTAAGTTATTTGATTCTACTTTTAAGTAGCTAGTGAAGAAGTACCTAGGCTAATATGGTGTGATTTTCAGTGGTCGATCTGATGTTGGTATTCTTCTAGTTTGTCCAAACCGCGGCCTTTAGCAAGTTCATGTTTGATGTCCTCCTTATTTTTTCCCTTTATAGAAGTTAGGTATTATAGGACAATGTGAATTTATAGCTTTTGAATATAGATGTAGAGCTAGTTTTTGCAAAAAAAAATCATGCATTTAACTAATCTACCTACTTAAATGTACCAACTTAACACTTCTTATTACTGATTAGTTCTTAATAGTCAATGTATGGACTCTGAGGGTCCAATTCTAACCAGAGACTTCAGAACCCTCTGAATGTCAGTAGACTACAGACGTCTGAAGTTCATAAAATACAATGTAAAAGAGAAATATCGTGTTTTCTGGTTTATTAGTAATGTAAACGTATAAAACTAAATTTAGATCTTGGTTTTTATGTTTTTAGGTCGAATATGAAAACTCAAATAGAAGCGTATCTATTTTGTGTCAAAGTCAAGGATTTTATAACGAAACTCTGGACGACGATAATCTTAGACATCATAACTATCTACACTGTCTGGCACCTCGTAAATGTTCTAAAAGTAGTTACTTCAAACTAGAACAATGATACTGTTTCTTCGAATTCTTCTGATTGTTTCTTTCACGGACTTTTTTCGTTGAATTTAAAACTGGGATTTGTATACCAATTTAACGTATATTCTGTATCAAAATAACATTTCTCAATCATGTAAAAACGTTTATAAAACATAATAAACATATCAAGATGCGTGTTATTATCCATTTATAAATATAAAACTAAACTCGACCTATAAAAATATCTGAGTGCGTTCGATACGTGTCCTAATTTCATATAAAATGAGTTCGCGTAGATACGGTGTAGCGAGGCTCGCAGTACGCACCATCACACGATTGCCTCATTTCTTAATGACAACAATACTTCAGTGCGTTAATGTTTCCAACACGTGTTACCTTTACTTTACGTCTTCCTCCGTAATTGTATCCAAATTAAATTAGGTCAGTCATTATAATACTCCGTTGTTGTTACGCACCATATTCTTCACGCTTCTTAATTGCTTTTAGGAACTGAACTAAATGTGGGTATGCGTGTACTTTCATTTTTAAATGGTGTCTAAACTGAATTTTAAATAAGAATGTGTTTGCATCAAGCGATATACAAGTGCGACACTTGTATTAACCTTATAAAATATAAACCTTAATCATTTTGTGTGTTATTTTCTTTAATTTTTTTTATGGTTTATTTAAGTATATCAAAATTGGGATATATCAATAACTTAGTCATTAATTAATCAGTTGTCTATGAGAAAGTTATTAAATTCTGGAACTTGTTTACATTCTTCACATCTATCAAGGCTGGTATCATGGTTCAACCATATCAAATTCAAATCATGTATGGTACCAAGATAAGGCAGATCTAGATTAGATAAAAAAACACAGATCTTAAATAAATTTAGGATTATATTTCCCCAAGGACTGAATGTAGGACGCTAAGGTAGCAAAAAAAAAATAGGTGAGGAGCTAATTCTCATACAAAATATCTGCGAATGACTGAAGCGCATTGATTCATAAGTGTTTATTAATAATACCTATTATATGAACAGTGTTCTATCGAGATGACAGTAAAAGGAATAGAAACAGGAGTATATAATATACGTGGTGGTGCGAGTGCTTGCGGCGGCGGTGGTGCGTATTGCGTGGTGCGTGGCGGTAGGGCGCGCGTAGGCCGGCCGGCGACGCCACACGCACGTATTTTTAACCCGTGGGGCCGGCGCGCTCAAGCTCACCTTTCGATCTATTCCTGGCTGTCTTATTTTTAAACTTTTGTCTATATTACTTTCCTTCCGTCTGCTTATTAGTGGATGATTGAGATGCGTCGCAGGGGGCGCTCAGCTCGAAATATATCGCGATGATATTTCCGGTGTGTCGATGTCGTCCCCGCGACCACGTGGCACTCATGCCGTTGCCCGCTTTTGTCATTAAGTATAATATTTATAAATCAGGGGTGGATCCTCCCTGCTATCGAAATAGAACATTTCTTTAATTTTAACTCCAAATCTCGCCATGTGTGGTGAGAGTTATCCGAGGGAAGTATTTATATAAGATTATGGTTGGTTTTCTTTAACCAAAAATGGATCACACAGCTAGCAAAATAGATCGTTTGACGGGAATGGGATTTAGTGAAACAATATTGTTTAAATTAGAACTGTTTTGACATGAGTGGTGGAAAGGAAGCTAGAAGAGATAAGTTCCCAAGCTGCCTTTTTTGAGTTCATTTGAATATAAAGAAACAAAACTTTGAAACAACGAACCAATTTATGTAACAGACCTTTGTGAATTCTAATGATATTTCTAACTGTCGCAAATTAATTGTTCACCGGAGACGAATTAGCACATGCCTATGATGCGTTTTCTAAAGTTGACCAAATATGGTCTCATGATTGTTTGTTCATTAACACATGACCATTTACGTTCGTCAGTCGATCTTAAATGGTCACAAATGAGTCGATATGACGTCCCTTGTTTACATTCCCTGCGACGCTTTCTCTCACGATTACTAAGTGTCGGAGAGAAACAATCTGTTAACAACACAACTAATAATAAAACTGTTAAACTAGTATCCCCCGCCCAGGGTAATAAAGCTCCAAATAATTGCAGTTTCAATCTCATAATGCCTTAGCTGTAGACAAAAATCCAGGCAGTAAAGTTACATCTCAAGATATGTGATTTTACTTACTTAAATCCTTTATTATTATCATATGAACAAGAATTAACTGAATCACCATTTTTTTATATTTAAATTATCATAACACCATGTAAATTTATATTTTAACGATTGTTGCTTTAGAGTCTCCAATCATTCACCAATTCATCTCATAAGAGCCAAATGGAATGCAGGCAGTAAAACTTGGCTCAATTCAAGCCTAATCTTGAGTAAAGCTATGAACCCCTAGTTTTCATTAGGCACTAAAGGTCCTAAAGGCACCCAAATGATTCCTTGTGAATTATGGGCAAATAACAGATAGAATTTCTGTCACTACCCTGCTTCTTTAGAACCATGCCATTTATTCTACTGCCTGAACCACCTTTTCGACATGTATAATTATAGTCATTCCACATATCCAACGTCGTTTCAAATTCGTTTGTCGTTCGGGTCTCATTAAGCTCATCTATAAATTCTTCCGAATGAGTCAATCGTGTCTCACCATTTCCTCTCTCATAATTACAATGTGATAATGTAATCAGGAAACAAATAGACGTTTCCTTGGTGCTGGGCGCCACATGTGGGAGCTCGTCAGTGGCCACCAATCAAGTGACGTACACACACACATCTGGTGAACTCGGAACTGAGTCTACATCTGTCACTAACTACATCCAGCACACCCATACAGCGACGTGTACGTTCGCAACGTTCCCTACTCAGCTAGGAACACATTTGGCCCACAAACTTCATTACATTTTTTGCTTCATCAAAATAGAAAACGTAGGTTGTTTATGAATGAACGGCCCTTGGACGTGTCCTTGTGAGTTATGAATGATTATTATGTGAATGAGTCTGTTCGGGTGCGCTCGGCTCTTCTTCGATGTCGCTCCGACTCTCACACGCGGTCACATTAAAGCCGTACTTAAACCAAGAAGTTTATTTGAATACGCTTTTTGGTTCGTTTTACGGGAAATAAAATTCTAACTGTTATCAATTATTTGTGGCATTTTTATTGAAATGTAAAAGACTCGCCTGGCTTTCTAGTCGCTACAATGTAAATTTGTTTATAAATAGATGTACGAAGTAAGCATCGTAAAGATGTTTCCTTAATGGGTGCTTAAAGTGCTTTACGCAGGTATTGAGACCGTAGCCAATGTGTGCGCGACGTGTTTCCTAAAACGCTATGAAAACACCTAAGTACCCTGCTTAATGGGTATCAATGTCAATATAGTCGGCCTACCATTCCCTTAATGTATTCACTAAAGTTTGTAATCACTTGAAGTAATTTACAAAAACAATAACATAATAGATATCCGCTTCCGTTCGGGACTAACGAGTTAAACTAATTTCGGTATCGATTGCCGACAATCGATTACGTTTCCGTAGGTCTTGGAATGTGAGTCATAGGCGGTGTCGGGGCAGGTTCACAGTCGGCCAGTGTCGTGGGCGAAGTACAGATAGTAAAGCGATATTAGGTAAAGGAGGTCCGGGTGCGTGCAGCAGGTACTGCAGATAGAATGCGCTGAGTCCGTTCGACTGGTTTCTAACTCAATGTCGTGTGGAATGCAGCTGGCGGGCGGGGCGGGGGGGGAGCGCGGGCCGGGGCGGCGCAGGCGCATCGGTCGGTGTTGTCGCAAGTGGCCGCCGCACTTGTCGGCGCGTTTGACTGCCGGAGATATTCGGCGCGGTAACGGGCCGCGGCCTTCCTGGAATTGGTTACCTGTCGCATTCCTCCGGCGGTCGTCGCAGTCGCACCGCTCGCCGCCGCCGCGCGCCGCCCGCTGCCCGCTGCTTGCATAGCGATGCAACCTCTAATCGAGCTAGCGTTTCTGCAACACGTTTGACTTTGTCCTCGCGTCCTTTGCGATGCCGTGAAACAACTCCGTGGAATTCGTATCTCGTTCTATTTATAGAGAATTTAATGTTTTCCTCTTAATGCCAAACTAGTTGAAACTTTTGATCGATGGATTAGAAAGTAAAATGAGTTACCTTGATGCCTGAGAATCAAATAAAAAACTGAAAAGCTTTAACAATAGTCTGAAGCATATTTTTAACAACTAACTCTTCAAAAACGACCTACTTGGAATCGATGAGAACATAGATGCATATTAACATATGCAAACTCATAAATTCTTAACTTAATTGACTTGTTTGTAGAAAAATCACTTATTGAGGCGAAGCTTGCGATGTGGAGTTGGTGAGATGTGAGAGCTCATGTGATGTGCTCTGCATTTCCTTCTCAAAAATATAACTCAAGTTGGAAGAATCGGCAAGTTTTAAATATTTGAGAATTTGTACGATCCTAAGGTTAATGTAATCATTTCGCAGGAATTACAGCAACAAGCAATCATTGAGACTGTTCTAAGTAACTTGTATAATATTTAGTTCTAAACATAGCCGTGTCCTTTGTACGAGAGCTGTTGCTGATATCGGTTGTGTTCGAACACGGACACTTACGTCACGGGTTGTAAATAATACTAAGATGATCGTGATCAGAGAGAATTCATGATCGCAGTACGCATTTATGCGCATTTTTTTACTTTACGATTCATAAATTGATAACCTCGTCGGTGGCAGTTGGTGGGCCTCGCGCACGCACACACGCGCAACATGCTCTAATAGATTTTACTCACACTACCTCCCGAGCACTGGTCACTCATCATCCACATTTTCTACAATTATGATTCATACACGACCAGTTTTGAACGACCGTTGTCATAACGACAAGTACGCGCCACGCAATGTAACGAATATTCTTGAGGCCTCAGCGCGATCCTCGCAACAGCAGAAACATACCTACGGGGCGCAAGTGCACATGTGTGAGTAACTGTTGGTGTGTATGTGTGTATTTTATGTATGTACAACCATTGGTTCACGCAGCGGCGTGTGCGTAAGGAGGCCGAACTTTCCGAGAAAAGTTTTCAGTGCCTGTCGTTGTAGCTCGCTGAAACTGTGCCAGCTAGGTTCGCCTATAGCACGAGATAGGTAGGGGCGAGTCTAGTTTACAATTAGAACTAGAACACGTGAGAATTGTTGTATGATTAATTAATAGACGATTGATAAATGTGTGGTGTGCGTTAGGAGGCGTGTCTGCGTGTGTAACGGCACCCTCGCGGCCCCAAGTAGGTAGCCGGCGCACGCGCACACTGCCAACCGATTAGGGAAATTGACTACGCACCTACTCGCAATCTATTGTTTTAATTGGAACCACCACGCAAATGTAAAGAGTTTTATTTTAATGAGTTACCAATCCCATTTTCCGCACACATTATATGTACCTAAAGTGCAGTTCAACGAAACCAGGAAACTAAAATACTTTATAAGACCACTCGCAACACTCTTTGATACATACCGTGACACTAATGTTCTTTCAAGTGTTTGACAAAAACTCTTGAAATATTCTAAATGTCTATATTAATTTTACAATAGTTTATTTGTCCAAAAAATGTATATCCACATCTTTTTTCATATTTCTGATAAAAAATGGCTCTAACAGCCGTAACTAATTACGATTTTACCTTGACATTACCGTTAAGAAATTGAATAAGGTAACAAGTAGGATAACCAACAAATATTCTAGTTTTTCTTTATTGTGAATCTTTTAGAGGCGCCTCACTGGCCTCACTTTATTTCGATTTTAATCAACCATGTACTTAATACGAACGATTCGTTTGAATTCAACACTACGTACGTTGAAATATTATAAATAATTAATATTATCATCGATCGAAAACATTTTGATTTCAATATATTTTTCTAAGGTTATTCAAATCGATACCGATTGTAAAATTCAATGAAGCAAATGTTAAGTGATATTTTGTATTTTTTATTTTAAGTGTTTGTTAATAACTCGCAAACTCATTTTAACCATATAATAAATGTAAAATTAAGATTTATTCACCTAACATTAACATATAGCTAAAAGTTGCATTTGCGACATTTTATAAACGATTACTAAGGTAATTGTACAGTCGCAAGAAAAACTGTAACAAAAAAAACACTTATTTTTTATTCGTAAAAAAATTTAAACTTATTCAATAAATTCTAAATAACTGTATCTGTAGGTAGACCTCACCGCCATTGTTTCATACCTATTTTAAATAAGCGTACATCACAGATGACTCGACATTATCTACCAATAATTTAGCAACACGATTGATAACAATTGTTATCAATCTCTTATATACACGTTTAAACAGTATATAAAAGATACTAAGGTAGGTAGGAAGCTGATTGTCGCGATTATCCTAACATATTGTTGTTCGCGATACCATATTTACTTGCTATCATTGTTTTTATCGCTTACATAAAGATATCAGGGAAATTTGCCAACCGAACGGTACTTTGCGAAGATAATGTCCGATTTATTGCAACCAATGACACTCATCTTGGTTTTATGTACTAATCCAGGACTTATCTGTGGCGGAGCGACTTAGGAATTTGATGTTATAAAGTCATTAGCATTTCGGTACCATGTTTTCGTTTAAAAACGAATATAAGTCGATCGTAACATATCGTTGGAAAACTTAGGTAAAAAAATTGTCAGGTAGTAGGTATATTTCAGTGAGATGAAGTAAGCTTATCCAACCTTCATGGTATAGATATTGCTCTGCTTATGTCAGCTCCAAGCACTTTCTGATAGATAAATCTATACATCCATACCTTTCATTCAATTCGGAAATTCTGTTATTTTTCCAAGCTTAATTCATACATTCTCCTTTCTAATATAGTTATACTTTTAACTTTTCAGGCAAATCCTAATCTATCACATTGATTATGTAAAATGAGGAGCTCCTTTAAACGATTACCTGTAAGTTTATTACTCTTCAGGCCACGCTTTGGTAACCACTGAAATACGAAAAGTTTTTAAACCTTCTGCAAATTTAATCTATAATAGCCACAGGCTTAAGCCCTATAAGAGCGGATTCCTCCGTATTGCGCCTGCAGTAACATGTCAAGTAAGATGTAGTATACGTGACCGACACCATGTAGTACACACAAGTTTGACAGATGACTTACACAATGCCAGCGGTAGGGCACAACATTATCTGTGCATTTTGAATGTTAAATATGACAAAAGAACTCTTTTGATGATAGTATTAGGTCCGCTATAATATAAAACCTCTTTGATTCCTTAAACGCTTTTAGCGGTTTCTTCTTAGTTTTCGTGATGTATCCCGGATATTTTACCTATCATCTTTTGGCAAACTATATTGATGAGAGTTTAAGCGATGACAGAAATCGCTTTAAAGTAAAGATATGGGAAATTGACGAATGTCTCTCAAAGAGCCAGGAAAATAGGGACATATTGAAAATGTAATCTTCTTTACCAAAAATTTAAGGTATAACATACTAAGTTATATGAATACATAGAAAGTAGTGTTCTGCTACTGTCTGTGCGCATCTGCACAAATATTGCGCATATTAGGTCAGCGAGAGCCAATCAGAGCGACTCTGCATGACGCGACAATCGTGTTTGTCCAATGATCGACATCTTTGTTGTACGCGCAGTAATCTCCTTTGCGGATAGTCCGCTTTGTCTTATGCTAAATTTAAAATAATTCTAGAATTTTATCAATTACCAAACCCTGCCTAAATGCTACACATAATAAATGACTCTATAGAACGTATTCATCTCTTTAAAAAACGACAAACCGAACCTTAAAAAAAAAACAAATAATATCATCTGCATGCTTTGGCAGCACTTCTTAGCCAAATCTATTAAATTTTACATCAACTTGATTTGAATCAATCATCTCAGAAGTAGAAGTACAGAACTTTTATCAAGGTATACCTACGTTGTTAGCCATTAGCCAATTTAACAAATTAATATTCCACATTTTGACTACTATTTGGCGTCTACTAATAAGCCGAAAACTACATTCGATGCCTATCTAAACCATTACAAGATAAACAAAAACCGGTGCATTCAAAATTCTGTGAATCGTTCCTAATCACTTTTGAACCCAATATTCTCGGAATGTCTCGATATGAAATGCAGATATGATTATACAGAGCTAATAATATCCAGAGTAACAAACAAAAATATAATAGTCGCGACAAGGAAAACATGATAGTAGGGTGTTAGCAACGTGTTTAGTGTAGTAGTTCGCACGGCCACCGTCCGCGTCAGCATTTGCTCATGCTATAGGTATTTAGCTCCTGTGCCTCTGTTACTTGGAACTGCCTTCCACGTGCAACCACTACCTACCTACACACACGACGGTATCATTTTCCTCCACACACCCGCTTACAATGACAATATATTTTTCCTTTGTCACCAAACTATGCATTTTGTTATCGGCTGTACCCGAATCCTATTTCAATGGATTTTGGACCTTAATGAAATGAAATAAAACGCTTTTTACATATTTGTGTATGAAATATTTGGCAGCAGTAGTATAAAACATCGTTATCGTCGCATGTGGAACACGTGTGTCTAAACTCTATTTCCGCCCTTCGCTTCCCTTGGGTAAGCCAAGGACAGTAATAAATGTCTTACTTAATTACTGACGTTATAATTAACAAAGAGTTCCTATTTGCTTAAATTAATTGGTAATTGAATTTGAACCTTATTTGCATCTGCATAGAAAGTAAAATTGAAGAGCTAGGAGTTATTAAAAAGTTTTCGCAATGTTGGATACATATTTAGGAACTACACTTAAACATAATTATGCTTGTAAAAAAATTATCTTGTTAGTACATATTGCATTTAATAATCCTTTAAAGACTGCGGTCGCGCACAAAAGTGCAATAATAGAGCCAAGTGGGTTTATTTCTTTTAGGTTAGGTACTTTAATTTTATTAAGGTGGCATCCTATAAATGCTTCATAATTTATAAAACTTAACTATTTTTAAATCCATTTTAAACGTCTAGTTAACACAACAGGTGGTATGAATACTACAGGTGGCTCTATCAAACACAGAAAAAAAACGAATCTCTCCAATTAAAAATGTAATATTTTAAAAACATTATTGAGTCCACTTAAATGCAGAATTCCTATCTGTTTGTGTCATTAATAGCTGGAATATCCATGACATACGAAACCGATGCGATCGTGACGTGAACGCGATAGAAAAAGCTAAAATATAAATAATAATATAATAAATGCATAAACACGCATGGCTCACATTATATTGACGGAAGAGCAAGCATTCCTTGCGACACCTTGTCGACACGTGTAAAGGTGCATCAAATATGTCTACGAGCACTCTAATAAGCGTATGCAGCGCGTGCGCACAATCCGACACTACTCGACGAAAACTAATTTCTTCATTAAATAAAAACAATATCCACCTGGCCTCTTTATAAGAGCTTATTCAATTAATAATTCTGTTAAAATAAAGTGCCGTCAAAATTCCACTGGGCACCTGCACATAATAAATTGTTAAATAACAATTGCTAAGGCAGTGGCTCCCGTTCCGGGGTCAACGAACCTCCACCCCTTCCTACCCACTGTATGATAATTAATTTTATCCACAACGTATAAATAGGCACTTGAACTACACATACGTACCTAATCTGCATCCAAGAGTGTGTTCGTTTGTTTCGTTGGCTAATCTATTGTGCCAAGATGCGATGTTTTGCCAAGCATGTTAATTTCTGTAATTATGTTGTAAGAATACGCGCGGCAGTACTTAATTTTCTTATAATTACAATCCCAAGTTGAGAGATCAAGGAACAAAGACTGCCTTGCATGATTTCTGATTTTTTGTGATAGATACAGTCTCTGATATTGAGAGATTTTTATCTAATATACTATAAAGAAAATAACAACGGCATTGCGCCTGTAACGGGGTCTCACGTGCAGTCGAGTTTCTCTTACAATCATTATAACACAATGAAAATAAAATTAATAACGAAAGTATAAAACAAAATTTCGCTGACTATGTTTATTTCTTACATTATTAAAATATCAATACGTGCCCCAAAATTGACCAAAAAATAATTTTCCAAATTGCTAATTAGTCAAAAAAACTAAAAAGATATTAAAGCCCAAATCGTTTCATGGGAAAACCACAGACCTACCTAACATAATATTAATTTGTGCAACATGACTGCACCCTGTAAACTGTCATACAACATTAATTCAGAAAACAACTATTCATGCATTTATCATGAATTCCTAAGCTATCTATGATGCGATATCTAATTTTCCTGCTTTCATGAATAGAACTCTGTTCGTTTACCTAGGATTGAAATGTGAACCGTGTGATAACAAATCATAAATTTGCAAAATGTTACAATTCAGAAAACCGCACTTAAATGTAAGCTGATGAATGCATCAATGTTAGGTAGTCAAAGTTTGATGCGTGTTTTAAATTCAGGATTAGTCTGAATAATAAATTTGGCAATAAAAAAGTGTTTCTGGAGCTTGTGTTGTAGCGGGCACAGTCGGGCACAGTCGGGCACAGTCGGGCACAGTCGGGCACAGGTCGCAGGCGTCGCGGAGGCGCGGGCCGTGTGTGTTCGCGCCTCTAGGATTAGTTCTCGGCATTCCGGGAATCTCACCCGCGGCCGCCGACGGCACTGATAACATTCTTTGCCCCGCCGCACCACGCCGCACCATATACGTACACATCCCAAAACATTCCCTATTGTATTTATTTTTCGATATAGAACCGTTTCACAGTTTATTTATTCAATTTTCGACATTTTAATTTGGTGAATCCATTTAAACTTCTAGAATTCTTGTAGCGGTGTTCTATAACGGTAGATCTTGTATTGAATACATGAATAAATAAGCCTATGAAATCGGATCATTGTTACTAAATTATCTTCTAACAAGCCGTGGATCGGTCCTATCGGGTGCATGATCGGGCCGCGCGGCATTTTCTAATGCATGCGACTGACCCCGACCGGTACCTATCTACTGAAATGAAGGCTTAATTAATTCTATCATTAATTTACACTTCCCAATATTTAAAAAAAAAAAATATCTAATTAAATCTATTCTAATAACTAGAATTTTAAAGATTCATGAAAAATATTTAAAAAATTCTGATGCAAAAACCAATATTGACTCTTCTTGCTTTGTGGCCTGATATAAAATACTACTTTTAGTTATCAAAATAAATTAACCTTAGAAAAACTAATTGGGATGAAAAAAATCGACTCTACAAAAATTACTATCACCAAAAAAAACTTATCATTACAAAATAGCCTCCTTATTAGAGATTTGCCTAACTTAAAATGTGAGTCTGCTTAGTATTGGTTTATACACAAACATATTGATATGTCTACCTATGAGTAATTTAATAAAATTTGTAAGTTTCATTGAAAACTTCAACATGAAGTTTAAAGTAAGGGTTGCCAAGCAGTCGCTGCTCTTACTTAAACATATTGTTTTCAGCCCCTAAGGCGTCAATTTTAATTTATATCAATTTTAAATATTACAAATTATTATTAGGAATGCAAAACTAACCAAATTAATTCGTTAAAATTAAAATAATGTTAGAAAATGGCAGCAGAGAGCGTTTTCAAAATGAATTTGCGCTTGGGGCGCGGACTCGCTGCGCTCGGGATTCGTGCTCAATTAAATGCACATTTATATTCTCTACTCTTTACACAAAGCACGAACTATATTTTAGTATATTTTTCGTACTATTATCATTTATAAATATTTTTTAAATAGCTGTCGACGTCGCCTATTTTCTCGACGCGCCGCGCGCACCTTCCCGATTTTTATAATATATTATTTTTCATATTCCTGATATGAAATCCAACTTTTTATACACTTAACAAAATAACTGAATTTTAAACTTAAATTTTAATGATTTTTTGTAAATCCTATTCTCATAGAACTTGCGGGTTCGACGATAAACTTACTGTGACGTCGGAAAATTTTCATCAATTTTCCTCGTAAGACGCGCGAATATTTCCAAGCTTTTATTTCAGAAAAGCGACGTATAGACTTGCGCCTACACATCGGCAGCAAAAGGTTCAGGATGAGAAAGTTTTTTTTTAACACTTATGTGTGAGTGCGAGGGCGCAGTGAAGCCGCCGCCCCGCGCCCGCGCCGCCGCCGCCTGGGCGGGCCCCCGCGTGCATGCCTTTACGCGAGTACTACCACACTCATTGCTAATTTTATTGCATAAAGGGGTTCCGTGGGATGTTATTTAGTAAAATAATTTATAAAAACTCAATATTTTTTTCTTTATTCTCAAATAGAAAACTTGGAACAGAAGTAAAGTTCAAAAGCAAATATCTCGCTCCCAAGTGTTGTGTTCTCAATCAATTTGGACTCATGTTAAAGCGCATTTTAATAGCTTTCTAAATATGTAAAACATCCTTGGAAGTAAATTCAGGAAAAATGCTGAAAATTTATCGAAGTCCGGAGGGCGTCGGTCGTAGTGCGAATTATTGTGATTTTTTTTCTATGTGTTCTAAAGGTAGAGTTGAATTAAGGGTAGTCGTTCTGAGGGCGGGTGGCATGCGCGGGGGCGCCCACACCCTAAACATATACAAAATGAATACGTTTTTCGTAAGAAAACTAGGTTTATGGCATAGCGGGTGTACGGTGGTGTGCGTGTAAGAGGCGCGGCGATTGGCCGGCGCGCGGCTGTGTGTGTGCGCGCCCCCGCTCGGCCTCTCACCATACCTACCGCGCGCCGGCGCGCGCGCCGCTCACCACATCCACGCCGCGCACACCGACACACACATACACACTCTGGCGCACTACAACCTGCGCCATATATTAAATCATTTCATGTATTTAAATTTAATAAAATATTTTTTTCTCAAAAATATAAAGTTTTGATAACTTAGTGATTTTATGTGCTAGAATAAAGCTCACTGATATTTTTAACCATAAAATATAATTTATTGATAGAATTTTTAGAACATATATCTAGGTAGGTGTAATTTAGATTATTTTTTATAGTCTGCGCCCCATGGAGACTTAATTATTTTCACATAGGTCTCTCTATGAAATTTGAGATATTTAGCTATTAAACCAATATAATAATACAATATAAGTTTTTTTCAAAGCCGTTTCAAGTTATTAATTTAATTTTCACATCTTTGTGTCGGACATTGAATTTTTTTGTGCACTTCATTCCATGTACAATACTTTAAACTGGTACGAGATTTTAATATAGGTATGAAATTGAAGTTGGAATAATTATAATTAATATTATTGTTAACAAATTAGACCTGGAATTAATTAATTTATAAATTAGTTTAAATGGCAGCTACAAAATAGGGTTAAAATATTAAATTATATAATGATTACTTATCTAATGGATTTAGTAGGTCGCTGTACGAATGTGTAGAGGAGTTCATAAAATAAATGTTTAAGAAACAAATAAAATGACAAATGTGGACAAAATAATACCTGCGGTTGAGAAAATTCCTGATTTAGATATTAAAGAAGAATGAGCTCTATATCACATGTGTTAGGTTTCACATCATAATTAAACATTGTCGGTTGTAAAAATTAAGGTATTACTTACTGAAATTACCAAACATTCCAAAAATTGCAAAATAAATGCTTTTCAATCAATTATAAAATTATTATAGTATTGACTCTACATGCCCATAGGACTCAGAGCCATCATTACTTTTAAACCCCCTTCAATTAAAAATATCAATTACCTACTTTAGAATGCCATGCAGTGCATAAACAGCGTTTATTTTGCGACCGCTTTAAGCGTGCCCTTTAAACTCATTTAAGACGAAATTGAGTCACAAATTAACTAAAAAAGTCATGAAAATTTAACTTGTTCATTAAAAGATGCTATGGCTACTACTTGAGAGGCATGTGCGGTTACTGTGGGTAGATTGCAGCAAACCTCGTTAACAACCTCGTTATGATAAATTGACGTGTCTTCTAAGTTTTTGGAAAAAAAATAAATTAATAATCAGATTCTCTTGAAGGAAGCTAAATCTCCTCAAACTTTCCTTTCTCACTACATCCCCCACTGCCCCCCACTTTCCATCACATCTATGCAATGAGAGTTTAATGGTTTTAACATCAAAAATAATTATTTTATCTGGATAAATTGAATATTCCGTTGTTTCTAAAACCACAACCCTTGTGAAAACACAGCATTAATCTAAATTACTTAACGAAGGCGTAGATTTTAACATGAAGATCATAAGAATAATCTCTTTAATCATGTATGCAGAAGTTTCATGCGCCTATCTGATGCAGTCTATCTACTGTTAAACGAAATTCGCCCAAAATAAATCTCTGTAACAGTTTAAATGCCCTTTCATGAATACCCTCGCTTACCTACATTGAACTAAATCTGCTTTTATCCACATTACCATCTTCAAATTAACCCACATCCCTTGAACTATTTCGGCTGGTGCTAGTTCAATGGATTGTCCATTAGATATCACGCCAATTTACGAGTAGCTGCACATATGAATTAGTAATCTAGTTCCTTCAAATGTATTTCTTAATGTGGAATTGCCAAATATTTGAAACAAATCAATTGTTGGTTATACCTGATGGTCCTTTGCTGAGGCAAACATCCTAATCTTTGTAAACTGATGTTCATATAAAACCCTAGATTTGTTTAGAAAAAAATGACTTTTTATCTAGGAACCGAAAAAAAATTACATGGATTCTGGAGCTTACTATACAAATGCGCATTATACAAGAGGTGGTAAATCTAAGTTTAGTAAGTTAAGTAATCTAAGTAAGTTATGTATTTTCGTTATGAGCGATTTCTTTCTTTATTAGCGCTTGTAAAAATCTCACTTTCCTTGTATCAAAGCTTCGAACAGTTCTTGCAATTGTACGTATGTTCAGGGAGGAACCTACAACTGCTCCTTGAAACAACATATTTCAATTGTGGAAGTGTGATAGCGCACTATACATTGTAGAGCTCTTATTTTTTGAAGAGAAAGGCCTCAGAAGTATTTACTTCTTATTAGGAATATACTTGAAAACATGGACTATTTATAGAGTTCGCCTCAGTCTAACCCGGAATTTTGGATCCGTTATTTTTCTATTAAGTTTTTGCTTCCTCTTAAGGTGATGTCAGTATCTGTGGACCATTTTGTTCTAGGTTTATAGGAGTTTAAGGGACTATAGTTTACTAGTCGGTATGAGACCTGGCTTCGGCTCTACCTCATATTTTTTTTATGTTTATTGTTAGAACCTTTCAAAGTTTTCGGGAGGAAAGGCACTTTAATCTTCCATCCCTTGAGTGGTTTTTTACATCATATGACTTCATTAATCTTAGTTTTTATGACTCAGCGGTCTGCATGAGTCATCTAAGAATAATTTTTACGATGTTCATGAACCTTTGCAAACCGTCACTTCTAATGCATTAATGCAATGAGTAAGCTGCATTGATTATTAATATTATCGTAGACAACGTATATAAAGTCAGCTGTGGGCAAAACACACAGCTTTTTGTACGCGATTCTGACTTCTTGAGGATATCTCATTAAGTAGCTGTGAGTTTTCCATGCATTTTTCTGACTTTTGCTTTACTGATACTAATTTATATAAATAATCGATGTGAGCGCGCAAACAATACGTTTATTGTTTGTAAAAGAAAGTAACTAAGTATAGTCTCGGATCTGAACGTATAATAACCGGATTACAGATGGTAACACCAATATTTTGCAAATGAAAACGTGTCGATAGTGGCGCGAGACGCGCGTGGGTTTTCCTTTGATTTTCTCAAAGAGCGCGTCACTCGCGACACCTGCGCACACAGCGGCGGCGCTTGCGCAGCTGTCACTACGTCATCACGTAATTCAATTATTGTAATCGATTAATTGCAAACTGTCTGCCGGCGGCCCGCGGCCACTGTTTCTGGAGCACGGATCGGGGGCCAGAATGGCCGCCGTCTGCACATCCTTGCGACGATCCACAAACATTGAATCAAATATATATATATCTCAAATACACATTGAATGCAAGACTGTTCAACTACATGACATTTTGTTTTTGTTTCAGGTATACTGAAACGCTTTTCATCGCGGGAAACTCGCCTGAAACATGGTGAGTACCTACATAGTTAATACAAGTATAGTAATTACCATGTCAGCAAAAGAAACTTCAGTTTACTGACAACCGATCAAAAATCATACACAGACCGATTGAAAAAACATGGCAGAATTTTCTTTACATTCAAAACGAAACACAATCTTATCGATTGTATCGTTTAATCGATTTAAATACGTTTGTATCCAACGTGTCGCGTATTAGTAGATCAGTTTAAATCGTTCGAGTGTCTACTAATTATGCGCACTCGAAATAGGTCGGTGATAATTGTGATGCGTGCTCGCTCACGGCACAAACGTCGCGGTCATCATTGTTAGCTGCCACCTCGACGAATTAAAGCGGCCGACGAGACCGCACGATTACAAGTACTACGACAATACTACGAACCCTTAAGTACCTTACTTAAGTACATACACCGAATGAAGAAGTTACAACGAATTACTTCACATTTACATTTCCACAGTGATGTTTTTCGATTTTTTCTCTGTATGTGCGAGTTTCCTCTCGAGTTTCTCGAATGTCAAACATTCATGAAAATACTCGACATCCGGGTCAACATTTTCGTGACATTCGTCGCATCCGGGTGAAATTATTCATTCGTGACTCATATAGAGACCTCTTTACAACTGACACTCAGAGTTAAGTAATAAGTATTATCTATAGAAAATAAACATTCCATTTTGGTGTTTGTACAAAAGCAATAAGGTTGGTATTTGTCTGATAGTTGGCAAACATTTAATAATTTTCATTAGGACCACCGCCTAACATCCGGTTGAAACAATTTTCGTGAGTGAAGATGCTAGTTACCGTTCGCCCTTATCATATTTTGTTTAAATTGTAACAACTCCAATAGATAACACTAAAAAATATTGGATTGAACAGAGATTTCGGTTCCCGTATCTATAGGTAGCAACGATAGTGTTTATATACGCCACTTACCGGAGTTACCGGTTAGAAGTAGGTTTCACGATATAGATAATAATAGAAATGTTCAAGTCGGATGTTAAACGGTATTTCATTAAAACCACTGGACACTTAATGTGACTTACAATTTTTAATTCGTGAATCCGTTGGAACAGTTGATCTGGACTGCTAAGGAGGATGCACTGCTCGCTATATAGCATTGTAGAGTAAACACAACGGCCTTTGATAATAGAGGTTAAACAGACTGACACAAATTGATTTTTTTATCATAAAAATGTGACGCAATTTCACAAGTCCGTTACTCAATTTATGTGTTATCTGTTACATTAACGTCATTTTGATTGAGATGTAGCGCTGTAACCGCACTCGCTACCGAATTGACGCACAAAATGTGCCCTATTTGGAAAAAAACTGTGTCCGCTTCACATGCAGTACGTTTTCAATGCGCTTAGTGATATTATTTTTAAATAATCTTTGCCTGGTCTCTGCCACCCTTGTTCATCCTTACCTAAGTTAGAAAGTTCGAACTAACAGCATCCAAATAAATCTGAGATATGTATTCTTTGCAATTCACAATATTCTAATTACTATTTACCTTTAAAAAAATACGTATTTTTCCTTTGCGATAGGGACTATCAAAATTTTGAAAAACAACAAACAATCGTACACCCATCATAGACCACAAATACCTAACTCCTTGGTAACACCAAACAATGTACTCAAACAATTATTAATTAGCGTTATAATAGAATCCATTGACGTATGTTCTTAAAGAATATCAGGAAACAACGGGATGTGGCTGGTATTCCCCCAGTACGGGACGCGATACGCTCAGCTCTTAAACCTCGCGATTTTCCTTTTACGCATATGATAAGAGCGGGATTAACAGCTAAATATATTATAATATAACCCACGATAGCCGAAACCGAAACTGAAATTTTGACTGAGTAATTTGCAGGAGAAACCAATTCGTTTACCTCCATAAAATAACGTCTGGCTGAAGGTGCATTGATATCGTTTGCATATTCAATCAAAGTGTTGACCAAACTTCTGTCTTATTCCGCGATTCTTTAATAAGATCTACTCTCAATCACTTGCACTAAATCTCATACGTTTCAAATTAAATACATACATACATTAGACTAAGCATATCAATAGATTATCCATAATTAGGTGAATTTAGGATAACAGGCTTTGTTGATAAAAGGTAGAGCAGCTCTACCGCGGAAAGTTTCGAAATGATAACCTTGCCTCTAAGAGTAATGGCATTCGTGAAATGGAACAGCTAACAGAGTTAACTGGTTCCTTCTTTTGATGTCTGCCGTCAAACAAATGTCATACAGAACTTCATACATTCCCGCGCTTTCACGTTTAATAGTTGTACGTCTCGCGACACGCACAGGAAGCGCTGCTCCATCCGCAGACGACGCCGCATCGCATGCACATAATCACAATACTTATACTCACCCATTTTTCTGATGACATCAACCAACAAGCTAAGTCCATAGTCCTAAATGACTCAACTAAATACTCTCAGTAACGCTCAGCTTCCGATCACCCAGCGACCTGTTCCAACATCTCATCTGCATTAAACTGGGAATGCTCTCCTTTGAGATACTCCAGCTTCCGTACAAACATGATCAATCGATTTCCATGTTTCCTTCCCATCTTAACATCAGCTTTGAATCTGTCTAGTTTTAGTCGTAAATCAATTTCAAGTGCTTCCGCAATAAATAGGCTGCAATGTTGTAGCGAGCAGCGGGCGGCGGGCGGCAGGAGGCACGGAGTCAACTAGGTGGCCGTTTATTAGTGAAGTACATTACATAGGGGAGCGGACGCCATCGCAACACATCAAAGCACTATCGACTTCCGGCGTAGACGCGGGTTATCGGGCGACCTCCGAAATTCCCGGCAATTAGCTTGCGCGTGCGTCCCTTTCCTCCCGCCCCTACTCGCCACTTCCGCTCGCCCAACCGACACCTTCGAAAGCAAACATTCTTATAAAAATAGATATCGATGTCGTATTTTGTATGTCATGCCTTTGTCTGTGCGATAACGAGTAAACGTTACCAGCCAACCTGCTCGCGCTCAAATCCCTTTGTTTACGATTATAGTTTATTTAACTCTATTTATTTGTTTGACCCAAACTAATAACCATTCAAACGAACATAAACAGTCATAAAGCTACTAATTTATTTTTATATCATTAAGTAATAAAATAAACCATTTAATAATGCATGTATCCATTAAAAGGATGAAGTAGGCAGTTAAAAATATTTTAAAGTATTAACATCATTTTCATGAATTCTCTCTGTTTATAATTCACATCACCCTTTATAGTAGTAACGGAGGACTTTGAACTTTCTTTGTCACCAAACGTACTCGCGCAGCACATTCCGACGCATTGTAGAATTTGTCACTCCTTCATTCAAGTACCATCGCGTAGATAAAGCTATAAACATAAAAATAAACTAGGTGCCTTAACTGGCTGAAGTGATTATCTGAAGAGTGCGGTAGGTACGGTTGCCCACTAAATAAATACGTAGAACATGAATGAACGTTTGGTCGGCGGATCGCGTCGAGCGCGCACTTCCGGCGACATGTAATAAGGACACCACACGATACCGACGATACAATTTCGAAACGGGAGAGTCTAAGGAGGTCACCGGATAAGATTACGGTTAACTGTGTAAACAAACCGTTTACATTGATAACTCGTTAGAATTTCTGCGATGGCGCCTGTGACGTGCCACAATCAATGGATTTCGTTGCTCGATAAGCACCCTCGACGGAAGCGTAGTCGATAAATGATGTCATGAATGGAACCCTTTATTGGCGGGTCAAGTTGGCTACCATTGACAAAACACGTCCGGCCGCAGCCGGGCCTTGGCCGGGAGGTCCTCACCTGGCTGGCGCAAAACTTTATGCGCATCACAGAGAAAAGGATACCAACCTCTTTTTACCTATTTGTATACTTTTCTGAAATTTCTCTCGTCTATTCCTGATAGTGATTCACCTACAATTGGTCCAAAACTATGTACTTTAGAAAAACGTTTTGTAACATTTTTCATCGACACATTTGAACATCATATTACCATCTTACATTAAACGGTTAAACCTTGGCGCATCACTCCGACGTTTTTTGGACAATCACACTAGTAGATTTGCGAATTTCATAGTTAACGTATATTTGAACAGTATTCAGGATGTTGTTATTAGATAACCTAATTTTCATCGTTCTTGAATCAAACGTATTTTTATGTAGCTACTGATTACTTTATGTGATAAAGAGTCGACTTGAAGTCGTATATCTAACTAAGAAAGTAAAAAGGATGAAAAATAGTCCTAAAATACATTAGACTTGCTTTTGTCTTGAGAACTCAGAATCCGTATTATTGAACGACCCACAATAACTGCGTATAAAAAGCGCTGCGACGTAGATAATATAATCCTTTGACGGCCCTTTTCATAGACAATTGCTCGCCCTTCATAATGTTTGAGATGGGGCCCATCAGGCCAATTGATGTCATTTCATGTCATTGAGGTGACAGTCCACTGAGTTTTAAGTGCATTGGGAAGTAGTTTTGCAGATAAGTACATTGCTCATAAACGACCCATCTTGCAAATCATTTTAGACTATTGTTGATCGCGTATGTGCGTATGTTATTACGCAGTGGCATCGGCAGTTCAAAACAATCATTTATACAAAGCTATACGCACTGATTATGTGTCGTCCACACAAATCAAACTGAACCGTGCGAGTCGTATTTTAAGAGTTATCTTTGAATGACGACAGATAGCGTGCAGCGAAGAATGCTACAGATTGAGCGCAGTGCAGGGACATCCAAGTTCGTAATCCGTTTTATCAATTGTGTAGGTAAATGTAGTATATTTTGCAACACGATAAAACCGTTTTAAATACATCGCTGTGTCACATACCTATGAATGAACGTTACTCTCGAATAACGGGCATTGTAGTTTGAATGATACATTATTTGTTAGATGATTCAGCCCGCAGCGATGTCAAAAGTCAACAGGGTCGTGTCCTGCAAGTTTTAGCGGAAATCGTTACCATATTGTACATATGTGTCATTATTTTACATGATCAATGAATCAAAGCTGCATATTATATTAAGTAGAGTAAATGACTCATACAATTATCTACATGTATGGGTATTCATAAGTGGTTTGCTGGACGTAACTTTGGACCAGGCGCCGCATTATTCATGTATGACTAGGATGTTTCATACAATTGCGCAAAATATCAGTAATTGTTGATGTTCTCTTCGGAGCACGAAACACTTGAAACGGAAAAAAAAAGTGAAGCACGACATGATACCTTAGCGTAATCAAATGTGGAACAGATTACATAAAAAAAAAGTTAAATTTTTTAATTAACACTTCATAAGCATTAATAACACAACACCGACGATGTCAGTCGTTATAAATGTTAACAAACGTAAATAATGCAATTGTTTTATGGCACCTGTCAGTGTGCTGCGTGATGCAGTGTGTGAAGAAGTTTACTACTACCGCTTTTTTAATGTGATAATAAAAATGAAAACGCAGTTCATTGACTACCATACAGCGAAATTAATAGAAATAACAAATAACTGTAGCTGTTATTCGACACTACGTTGAAACCTTATCAAGCTTACTATCACGCACGCAACAAATGAATGGGACAGTTGAACTTTTTTCTGTGACATATTTTCTTTATCGACAAAACAAGAGTAAGAATTCATGTTGGAAATATTTAATGGGGTGATAATTCAATTCTATGTGCGTTACATTTTTTAGAGCGTATCCATGTGTGCGTCGCTGGTTGTTAGTGGCTCGTTGGACGCCATCGACGTTTATCGGGCGCCTGCAATCCGCGCTGACCCCGCGATATCCTCGATCTACATTACCCCCCGCCCCGCTCTCCCCCACTTGTCACACACGATTTTAAACCCTTTAATTAACGTCTTAAGGACCAGTTTGGTGCGTAGATCACGGTGGGAGCAGGCGCATGAATGGACAGGCTTGTGAATGAGCGGACTATGTCCCGCGGGCGATAAGCACTATCGTCGGGGCCAGCTGACGGTCCATGTTGACAAACCCTGTTCCACTTTCGTTGCCCGGCTCGACTTAGGTTTATCAATCGAATTAATGCTGGTGTCGCTCTAAACCACTCTATTTAGTTTTCTACGCACAAACGTACTACTCACAAACCGATCTAATTCTGATTCAGATTGAAATGCGATTTTGGATTAAATATCATTCATGCAATGTCATGGGAATAAATTTTATAATAATATCAAAGTACTTGATTATAACAAAAAGCGGGTAAGCTAACTTCCTGCACATTGTTCGCACTAGCTGCGGATACGAGGATCCTTGTTTATTTATGTATATGCAAATATCTTTCTACCTTCACTGAAGTGATTTCATGGGAACATACCTATTAATTAGCTACGCAGAAACGGCCAGTACTCAAACGTCATTGTTTCTTTATCAATACACGGACAAAGAGGCGTAAAAAGGTCGTACGACGCAATCCGTATCGTGTAATATCTGTCTCTATGACATACTAGATGAGCAAAACATTTCAATATTTGTAATCAGTAGATATAAACTGTTATGTATTGTGTACTGTGCCGGACAGTTCAAATAGTTCGCGACGTAATTGAAGAAATTTATAATCGATGAAATTAATTGTAACAATGTGGTACGTTACACAAAGATGCGAGCTATTTAAAAGTCAAATAAATTTGCATTTCGGGTCATTAGGTTCGGAGATTACGAACAGTGGACGATAGCCAAATTTTACTGTTCTTATAATTGTATTAATAGTGGAATGGTAAAAATAAAATAATTGCTTCCAAATAACTTTGTAGCTCATTAATCGTGGTAGGCGACGTTAATGCATTGAGGAGGTCTAACGAGAGGAACATTTACTTTTAGCCTTGTTTCTGTATTGTCTTCCGCAGCTTAATATACTGCTGGCCTATTGTCATTTACTACTCATTTGCAAAGACAATAGTTAACGATCATTAGCGAGATTGCAATCACAGTATTAAGTTTAGTTCACATAAAAAAACATCTTAAGGGCTATATTTATGTAAATGTAATTATGCAAGGAGTTTTAATATCAATCAATACACCTATCTACAGCAATTAAATAATGTTTGTATTAAATGTTCCAAATATATGTGACATCCTTGACACGCAGAAAATAAAAAGATTTTTAAAATATCAAACAAAAAAAACTTAAATTGTCTATTAATAATGACGAAGCCATTTGAATGACAGTTAATCATTATGAATCATATTGGAAACGATGCAGATTTCGTTGCAAACATTTGTCAGTTAAATATTATCTGCTCTTAAGTAAATGAGTCATATTGTTTTTCTGCTTACTTTGATTAGATTCCGCGAACAATAAATTTAAATATCAACTTTACATCGTCTTGATGATTAACTTAGGTACTACTAGTGGCTCTGTGTCATCAAAAGTCAAAGGGGTGAAGTGAGTCAACACTGTGCCTGTATTGTAACACTGAAAACCAATATGTCATCACATAGATCAATATTGATAAGAAAACTAACTAAACCCCGCGGTTTCACCCGCCTTTTTTTGATTCCTTTTGGTAATGCCTGAAGCCTTTATTGGTAAATGGACCAGACAACACGAAGTTTGGTTTCTGAACTCGAACTAATTACAAATCGAAAATAAATTGTTTGGCTACTAATACCTACTACTCTACTTATGAATATATAAGCTTTACCAATAAATAGTATTAAATCATTCATATTGTCAAATTATACTGAAATTTATTTTTACGAAGAACGGTCTGCGGCGTCTTACAGTAATATTGTTCTGATTGTGGAAGCGTGACAGCGCAATACTCGGTGTAGAGCGGCATCTCTCTTCCACGTTGTGTCAAGTCGTGTGTTCAAGTTTAATAAAACTTGTATAAGTAAGCTACTGAAGTTCAATCATTTTAGTACAAGAAACAAATGATCCTGTATTGTATGGTTTGGAGTAGTCTTAATATTAGATCTCTTTCGTTACTATTTTTACATTAACATGTTTACATTTCAGTCTCAACTTCCCTAGTAAGCTATACGAATATCTTTGATTATGTTAAGACACCGATGTATAATTCCTTTATATGAGAACCCTCTGAGACCAAGTCCCCCATGCATTTCAAGGCACCACAAGTAACAGATGTCACAGAATAGATATTTAAAAACTACTTTACTGTTAAAGCAATCGTCAGTTTTAATAACTATACATTTTAAGTGGACGATTAAATTTTAATAGAGCCTTTAATATACAGCGAGCGATCCCATTGGAAATTAAACTATAAACATGAAGAGACACCGCGGGGGTGCATTCGTGCTATTTAGATATATTTTTAAAAGCTTAACCGTCCGGCACTGTCACTTGCGTCTAATGACTAAATAAATCCATAAGCACCGTTTTAGTGTTACAGAAATAATAAGGAAACATTGTTGCATCTACTTATTAAAGCAATCCCCTCGATTTGAAATATTTTATCGAAGCCTCAAAACTTTAAAAGGCGTCGTTATATTGATGCAAGACCGCTTTAGTTCACCCACTTTACCACTAAACGAAATGGCGACTATTTAACACAATTTTATTACCAACATACATTAGAGTGTTTATTTATTTCATTTTATATCGATTACAACCGCTATAAGCGGTAATACTTCCATACGAAGACGATTAACCATAAAAAATGGAAAAATGATCGTTCCCGGGAGTTTGTAGTGGATAACGATGTGTCCATTAAGAATGCTATCTAAAATGCAAATACCGATAATAGTACCGTTTACTTTATCTAACAAAGGAGCACTTTACACGACGACATCTCATATATTTATATTGTAACGTGTCATTACAGAGACGACAGACCTCCTTATTGGGGATCTGGATTCAATTAATAAAACAAAGCAATACTTCAACGTATAGTGCATGAAAGGAAGCGCGCAGTCCTCTGTAACGTTCACCTTATAAAAAGTAGAACTAGTAATTTGATATAATTAGAGAATTCCTTTTCAAGTAAAACACATCGACTAGGCCATGTCTCTCATTAGATTCTATATATGACCGCCAATCACGATGACCGAACTGATAAAATCATAAACAACTGACTGAAGGTAAGGGATGCAGTGATTGTGTTTAAAAGTAAGAATCTGTTTTGTTGAGCTGGGTAGTGGCTAGGTACTGTCCATCTGAACAATATTTAGGACTTCCCACCGAACTACCTCTACATTTCATTTGTAGGTTACTTTATCAGATTTAGAAAATTCGCCTCAATCTGCAGACTATAGGAAAGTAGTGTAGCAAAAATCATCGTTCGAAAAGTACACAATAATACTGAAACTACCTTTCTATTAGAGAGAAGATGTCAGAAAAATGGAAAAGAATCCCTTTGTACCACAAAAGGTTGAAGGTGCGAATAGTTATTGTTGATGGTATTCAGAAATTCTTTCCCATTCACTTAAAAAACAAGATCTGTTCCCAGATGGTGTCAATTTCCTAATCGCACCAACACATAAAAAGATGATTATGCATTTTGGAAATCA
Source organism: Trichoplusia ni (assembly GCF_003590095.1). Classification (NCBI taxonomy): domain Eukaryota; kingdom Metazoa; phylum Arthropoda; class Insecta; order Lepidoptera; family Noctuidae; genus Trichoplusia; species Trichoplusia ni. The sequence continues at coordinate 8,352,802 of NC_039492.1, forward strand.
TTAACATTTTGGAGTAATCAACAAAGATACGCTTTCTGGAATCGAATACAATTATATGACACTTAAGCAGTTTTGTGTTATCGTCTGATAAATGAATTCAATTGAAATTCCATTATGGATTAAAACATCAATCTGATATATTTGTTTCGAGTTCATAAAAAGATTTTTAATTACTTACGTCACCTGGATATTCATTGGAGGTTCATTCATTTATCGAAATTGTGATATTTTTTTAAATAACTTCATGTGTCCTAGGTCTGCCAACCTTCAATCCAGCTGGTCTGTTATGTCAATCTAAATAGAAGTTACCTTAACTCACTCCAAAATGTTTACATTTTGCGCATCACAATTGTTGCCTAGTCAATTAGACAAGATTGTTGTTATTATAAACGAATGGATACTAACAGCTAAGGATTAGGAATGGCGTAAGGTAGGACAGACAAACAGAACCCTAAAGGGTCAGTAATTACAACGGTGGGGAATTCTCACGCGGCGCTGTAACAAAGCGGCCGGGTGCGCGGGCGCACCTGCCGCTCGCACGCGCCGAGCGCCGCGCCCAGCCACCCGCGCGGGCGCAAGCTGCACTCACCTCCTGCATTGTTGCACCGCTAACCCGGGATACGACTTACTTCCACTTTTTGTTGTAATAACACTTAATTATTAATGGCTAAAACGCCAACATTGATGCAAGCTTTAATTATTTCAACAAGCATACATATTTTTTCTTTTCTCTGCTTATTTAACAAGCAAGACTTGAACAAGAATTGTTCTATATATTTTACGGGAGCATTAGCATTTGTTGAAAGTGACAATGACCATAAATCATATGTGGAATAATTTAGCTCCCACAGTCCCGCCGACTGCATCTGAATACACCCACAGCTCTTTAGCTCTGAACTAAAGAGTTCGTAAAACTAACGGAGGCTTTACGTTGGGAACATGTTTTTTAAACTCTCATCTTAGTTCTTTTAAATCCTGTATCACGAAGCTCTCGTAAAATATCATATAACATGTAATCAGATCATCTCTTGGACTGTTATCTTAAAGAACAATCGCTTCAACGGAATCGCGCAGAAAGCAGGTCTATTCCAAAATGCATTTTTTGGCGATGTGTCTTTTTTTCTTGCCTTTATTATACTGTGGATCTGGATCTGGAGCTATTTTTTTTTTAAGATGTTAAGAACCTTCAGATTCTCCGCAACCTTTCTTTGCATTTGATACTTAACTTTTGACTTGATCAGCACGTGAGTCGCAAAGATTCCTAAAAAACATTATGCTTCATGTCGCCTACATTGATGGCTTCAACAGTAACTCTCGAAGCTTGGTACAGAGGAGATGTGGCATAACCATAGGAACAGAACTGGACCACCCAAGCAACGACATATCCCAAGAGCACCTGAGCATACTGAGATGAGCTGCTAATTGACACCTTGAGCCTCTTAACATTAGGAGGCCCAGAGACCTCATATGTAGTTGCAAATTCCAGGAAGCATCCGCATTCCATTAGAACATGTTCTTAATATGTAGCACTTTAATAAAGACCGCTATGAGTCATTTGCGACACTGCACCACATTCATTAACATTCCGGTAAACGTTAGTACCTCTTCAATCGACTTACCGCTTGCTGACCACTGATTGCCTCCATTCGGGTTATTCAATCAACTACTTAATGAGCAAATCAGATTTCTATGTTTTCTGATTCATCAAATTGATGTAATTAACGATTCCGACATCTGTACGGAAATACTTAAGATTTGTAACGTGATTCCGAGAAAATTTTGTAGCTTCCATTTCCGCGTACATCCGGGAGGTGAGTCAAGATATCTGTGATCGGTCATCTTTGATCTACTCCCCTCTGCTAAAGTAAACCGAGCTTTACTTACTCACATTCAAATAATTTTTGGACGATTGTTTAGGATGCTTTCTATAACTGAGCTTGCAATAGTTACTTTGTTGCGATGATGGCGGCTGACATCTTGAAACTTGGATGTTCTAAAGGGCTTTAACATGACGTATAGTTGTTAACTAAGCCCAAAATTGGTCTGAAGTGGACACCTGTTAGAATTTGTTGTAGCGGCTATTTGTCGCAGGCAGGCGCACGCGCAGGCATGCGTACGTGCTGTCCCCCCTCGTGTCAACCCCCCCTCCCCCCACCCCCCCCCCGGCCCCGCTCCAGCCCGCGAGCCCCTCGGCCCCGGCCGTGTCGCGGCGCCCGCTCACCATTCATCGGAATGCAGGGACTGTACTTTGGTACATCTCATTATGAATACTCGCTATTTAGCCGTATTTGGGTTATAGTTTAGTGTAGGTACTCGTTATCTATCGTTTTGAATTCCTTTTCTAAATTGATTTCCCTTTGCATAATATACCTTGATACGTATTATTTATTTCTGTAATTCATAAGCTTGGTAAAGTGCAATTATATAGCCAGTACTGCTTGGGAACGTAGTTCTGACACGACATGACTGATTAGAGAAGTGGTTCTTATCACAGTTTTCGGTAATATTTGGGTCATTTCCATAACCGAAGAAATATATTTTTAAAGTAAATACAAAATGTTATAACAAATTATGTTCCTTAAACCATATAACCCTTTAGTCTGAAGCCATTCACAAATCCATGTACGATTCAACAATTTGACGAAATCTTCTCAACAATATTCAGCGATTGACAGTTACAGTAGCATTGGCTTTAATACAACATTAGAGTTCAGAGTCGAGTGTACGCATTAGGTTAACGTCAGTATCGCGGTGGACGAAATACATTGCTGCCAATGCAGGAAAAAAATGTATGCAGTAGTTGATGTTAGCGGTATTATAGACAGAGTGCCGGTAGTGGGTAGTGGTAGTTCCGTAGCGGAGAACGTTCGGGTGGCGGCGCGCAGGGCACGAGGCATGCTAGGAATGTGCGGCCCTCGGCGCCGGTTTACAAATAGAAGGGCCGCTAGCGCAGACTGCACGTGTGATACATTGCCACGATTAATCTGTTAGCGCTGATGGCTGCGCCCGCGCCGAAGAAACGATGATATCGCACAACAATTATCCATTAACGAGACACAGACCCCCGATTTAATTATATCACGTCGAAAGGATCCGCGTGTGATTGTGTACAAATATATAAGAGTGAATCAGACGTGACAGCCAGCGATCTGAATACTTCCTCTTCGGACAGTTATTTGGAAGCAATGGGAAGCATCAAAGGGCGTGCGAGTTCAGTGGCGTCGATGGAACAAATAGTCGTTGGGAAGTGACTGTCCGGGAAGGGGCGACAGAAAACACGTGAGTGACATCTCGGAGGGTCGTTTGTCGGGCACAAGAAAGCTATCGGCGGCCCTGCGTTCGCTGACCCCGGCCGGACGTCACGCCTGAGAGAAGACGAGTGCAGCTCACCGCCGCCCGCGCCGGCTGCGGTACTGCTCCCGCCTGCCTTCAGCTGACTAGCCCGGATCACATTCAAATAAATTCTTATAAATCATGCAATCAGACGAACCTTAATCGAGCTTAATACGCCATTGTCCTACTCCAAGAGTGTAATCATAATTCAGAAGGGGCCCAAGCGCACTGTTATTGAACTTGTGTGTAGTACTCGTGTACGTGTGACATCCAAACTGTTGCTGCACTTGATGCTATGTAGGTGACTTTCTTGACACTTTCGGACACGGTTGGTGCGGCCACCAGCGACCGATACATGGTGACAAGTGACAAGTGAACATTACTCGTTAAAGACAAACATTTAGGGTGAAATTACTTTAAAAACAATATACAAAGAAATTACGCGCGAAAACTGTCATTGATAGTTCTTCAAGATTTTTTTGGTAAGTCCTAAAATTTTAAAATTATTTGAAAGTAGTGATGATTATTTTTTAACGAACTCCTAGTCTCTAAAAGTGATCCTAATAAATAAAGTAATAATTAAATAAGAAAACCAAGGTTTAATTAAATATAAGTAATACAATTTAATATAATGTTTCAAAATACTAACGATTGTAAAGTTTTCTCAGAACTCTGTTTTTATTCTGAGCCATACAGCCATACTAGATGCTTCAGTCTGGGTAATTCCCAGCACAGTGTTGCCATCTGCGACTTAATCTACCAAGATTTAGGTAAAGCTGTTTACAGCGTTATTTCATGATATCAACTGAATAATGTTCATTTATATTTGATTCCTTGGTGAATCTAATATAAAAAGGACATTAAACTCTACTTTATGTTAATTTTATTCGTTTAGTTAAATAGCTGAGTGAAATATGTATGAAACAAATAATTATTTGTGGTACCAAATTGGTAATAAAATTTCAACAAGCTATTATTTGTAAGGAAATTCAAAATGTCTGTTCAAGAGAAGATGGTGAATTTAGTTTCAAAGAGAAAAAGTTCCGACTCGAAAATATTGCTAGTTCAAATAATAAATAGTCTAGAAATATTTATGTAGGGACGTAGCTGTTTTCAAATATATAAAACAAATGATCATTTTTTTACTTTGTAGGTATGTCCATTACTGATGAAAAATTATAGACTTCGTTTTCTAAAAACCCATTGAATCTACACTATTTAATTATTTTTAAATGTATTTCTTAATAATGTTGTCCCGAGTGGTCTCATACCGTCTTTGTTCTAATTTAGACTATTTATTTGTTAGAATTGTTATGAAACTGTAGATAAAGAACTAAATAAAAAATGTTTTAATTAGATATTTATAAAAGAAGGCTAGAAAGAATGAAATAGCAGCGTTCTTTCACATGGTAATAAATGAACGATTGGCTCCTACATGTGAGGTAAATTGTTGAAATATGTTTGAAAAGAAGTGAATTTTATCTTAGAGCTAAAGTGGGAGCAAGATTAGATAGGCTCAGCCCTACGTGCTGATAACGACACCGGATTCCAACACGGTCTACACACATACATACGACCAACACACACATACACACAAAACATTTAACCTGCATGTGTGAGAACTTTTTATGTATTAATTGCATAAAAATAGAAAGAAAAAACACATTTTTGATACACTGTAGATTTGTATATAAGTTGTAACATACGAAAATATAGTAAAATGTTAAATAAAATACTATTTCATTGTTATATAAACTAAACCTATGTCTGATGTTTATTTAATGATAAGAATTATCTATAGGTATTAAGATTAACTAGTTTCCACATAACAATTTTCATTGGACATTTGGAAATCTAATTTAACGGGCTGGAAAATAACATTTTGCTCGTTTCATAGTTATAAAATAAATATTGAACATGAAAAAAGCTTAAATTATATGAAAATATTATTTATTTGCAAATAAAACTCTATTTAAAGGTTTTATAAAAAAATAAAATATTAGAAGACTGTTAAAACTGAAATAATATTAATGAATCCAATCTTTAAATAATCCTTAAATAAAATAAATATTAATAAAATAAAATAACAAATGTAGAGTCACAGTAAGCAGCGTTATTGCGCGAAAGAGCGCGCTTTGCTCACTGGCGCCCGCGCACGGTTACGGCTGCGTATGGCAACACTGTCACGCACTTCCTGCGTACTTTTAACCAATCTACCCGCACATCAACTCAGCGCCTATTAGAAATTATTAAAAAACTTGACACTTTAGCATATTTTTTATGAAATATACCCATTTTATTTTGCCCTAGTGAACTAGCCGTTTATTCACTGAATTTAATCCAATGATCACAAGTATGAACGGTTTAAATTCATTTTAAATAATTCTAACATGATAAAGTCGTTAATGTAATGATCAAACCATATAATTAAAACAAAAAAGTTCAATAAAAAAGGTTGAATAAACTTTTAGGGGCGATTTTCCCCTTAATTTGTGCTCCAAGCATTCATCACTAAGCAAACAAATGATTAATCTAGATAGTCAACAAAACTGTTATAATTTATTTAATCCTATTATTATTACCAACACTAGTCTAATAATAAACATGGTATTTTATCCCCAAAAATATTTATTTTTGTAAAACAAAAAAGAGTTTTTGCTGTCTTAAACCTTTCCAGAATTAAATGCTCAAGAAAAATCTAGATTTCATTGGTTTCTTTCACATCCTATTTATTGAAGTATTTATTTATGTTTTAACTTAAAAAAATTAATAGATTAATTAACCTATTCTTGTTTACATATTGATGACTGTAAAGGTTTAACTTTACGCCATTAAAACACCCTTGAGCTAAATGAAATGAAGGTGTCAATTTAAGTAAAGAAAGACATCCAGCATTTGTTTTTTTATTGTTATTAATATCTACACTGGATTTGATAATAATAAACAGATTAAGATTTTAGAAGTCCTTATACATACTTACCTTAAAAAATATAATTTATATTTTTTTTCTAGATATGTCAGAAATTGGTCGCTTTAATATCACATATTGCTGAAAGTCTGTCTTGTTTACATTAATTGAATTTTATTTATAAAAATATGACTTTTTCAGTGGTTCCGAAATCTCAAATTAATTACTGATTCATAGGCACTTCAGTGATGCCTGAATATTTGGAATTCATTTTAGTTTTTTATTTGCTTTATCTAACTGAACATACTTATTCCTACTTGCTACTGATTTTTAATAAATATTTATTCAAGATTGGGGTCTAAATAATGCTTTAAAGTGAACAATTACCTATCTTATAAACTTTTTTCAAAATAATATTGTTATTAATAAATTAGTATTATTATTTATGGATCTTAAAATCATAAATAATAATACCCTAGTGACACAAACTGTGAAAATATATTTTCTTGTGGATTTCAGATGTTTTATGAAGCGTTTTTTACCATACCTAATATGAAAACAATTGAATTTTAATTTACATTTATATTTGCAACATTCTATTACACTGTTTTAACTAGAATTTACACTCTTATAAAACTGTTAAAACAATGTTAGATAATTAGAAATAGTGGCAGCTACATGAAAAATCTGTTTGCTCAAAATAAATTAATAAAGCGTCCTAAAGTTGTGAATGACAATTACTAACAAATACCGACATCAGTGTATTGTATGGATTCATTCGTAAATCTGAAACTGTTTCATAGCGTGATTGACATACTTGCATTTGATTGATGTTTCTATTCGTTCGCAATTGATGACTGCCAACAAATGTAAGGGACCACTGTTCAACAAAAACCTTGTCTGTCTCTTTCACATCAGCTGAGCTACTAGGTACTAGTATAATGAATTAGGTATTTAATCATTTTAAATAAGAAAAAGTTTTATTATTACACTAATTAACGCAGCCATTCAGAACTGGAAGTAAATACTTATTATAGTAATGGATAAAGCCTAACTTGTTAGACAAAAACAACAATTTGAAGATTGTGGGTAGAAGATACCTCAGTATGATCAGTGTTGCGAAACAGTAGAATTTTATTCAAGATGATTTTGACAGTCAGGTCATGAGGAACCGAAAAATGTGAGATTTCGTGTAATTTGATAATGGTTTATTCGGAGCGAACATTGTTGGAGTAGTGTCTGTGTCGGTGTGGTGGTACGTGAGGCTGGTGCCGGCGCAGCCACGTGGCACGCGGCGCGCCTCGGCCACGGTGACGGTGCATGTCAGTTTTCTGGAAAAATTGTCAAATGTAGCACACCGGCGGCGCGACGGCGGCGCGGCGGCGGCGGCTAGCAATTTGCGAAGACTGCGCATGTGTGGGGAACTGTCGGTACGCGATCAGCGCACGCGCTCGTGTGCGTTGTGAAGTGAAGGTCGAATATTTTGTCCCTACTACTCGGTCTATTGGTGTTCACGAGTCGCCGCTGTGATAATGAGTTGTCGTGGTCCCGCTCGCTCCGCAGCGGCGGCGCACCCGCGGAAAGGGACGGGCGGCGGTGTGCGCGTGCGTCGGAGCCTCCGCCGGCGCCGGCGCGGCCTGCCCTCATCAGTCTCCCCGCAGCGGGGAAGCGGTTCGCGTGTGCAACTCCGTGTCGGCTCGGGCTGCGGGCTGCGAGCGCTCTGCGTCGCACACGAATATTTTTAGATAACAGCACGAATAATTTATTCGCAAGGTAGTGATCGCGCGCACTTTTGCGGATATCGGTATCGGCGCATGCGGGCTCGAACGCCCTGCTCGGAGCGGTGGACGGCGGCGGGTGTCGCTGCGCCCGCCGACGGAGACGTCCCGATAGGTAAGCTGCGCACTTCCTGCGCGCGCGCCGCCATGTTCGGTCGGAGCGTCACTTCCGCCGGGGCCGGAACCGGCGCCGGGCCCGAGCTGGGCCCTGCGGCGCGGAGCTGCGCGCGCGCTCCGCCGCCGCGCTCAGCTCAATGGGCGACGGCTCTCGATTCATAAAATGTCGGTCGTTCCATTCACGCCGCAGCGCGATGCTACGCCGACCGCTCACTCGTGACCCTCGCGTCTTCGAATATTCATGTCTCCCTCGATAACATCGTAACCTCTGACTTCTTTTTGTATTATCACGTTGTTTAGTGAACGCCGCTGGTTGAGGCGGACTTCGTGCGTTGTGTTTGAAACAAGTGTCCGTTCTATCGTTACACCGAAATCAACTGTGAAATTTAGTGCATAGTGAATTATTATAGTGATTTTCCGTCTGTATCAATGGAATGTTACACCCAGTAGCGTAAGATTAGAAATATATATTTTGGTTTTCCTATTTCTTATACTTAAACCACTGCCTATTCTAAAACTGCTCATCCGCAATATTTTTGACAATACTGAGCTTCTTAAATAATTGAGACATCTTTATTTACTTTTATTTAATTGTTATAATTATTAATAGGGTAGGTGTTACATACTTAATTGTTCCGTAGATATTGTAATGAATAACTTCTTTTGTTTGAATTAAACAGTTAGTTTTATTAGAGAAAATAGAGTATGAAGTGATTGTGAGCCGGTTGGTGTTGTAGTGTAGGGTGTCCGGGCGTAGTCGGTGCGCGAGCTGTGTGCGGCTCTCGGCTCTCGGCAGCACGTTGCCGACAGGACGTACGTCACCAGAGCATGACGTCTAGCCGCGCATCCCGCTCGCACACTAGCCCCGTCCTGCTCTAGTTCTGCTTAACCCCCGGCTGTTCATTGCCCTCCGGCACTTGCTTGCCCTACCCTCGTTGTGCTTATTTAGATGAATTAGGTACTTCAGTCCGCATTCCGCCGCTATCTGATCGCGCCCGTAAATTGTACTTACAACTTTCACGAATGTTTCGATAATCGTTTAGTTGCTAAACTTAATATAATTCTGAATGTAATTCAGTTTTCAGAGACATTCCATTTCATTAAATTTTATAGCTATTTCCTATTATTATAAACTATGAAGTCTCGAAATAAGAAGCAAACTAATTTGGTAAATAAATATATGTTTAAAATTTCAATTTCAATATTTCAAAATGTCAATAAAAATAATAAAATGTTCTAATGTTAAAAAATCTACAAATTCAAATTCTTTATTTGCGAATTATGGGTTTAAATAAAGATGTTATAATAATAATAAATGGTATCACCATACTACACTCAACTCCGAATATTTTCTCTTAACAGAACGTTATCAGTTTGTTACACATGGAACATAGAATGTAACTATTTCAAATTTGAATTTGATTGATGTATGGAGTGTTGATCTCTTATAATTCTAATTGTTTTAGAACAAGAAACATTAGTCATAAAAATTGTAATAGGCCCTAAGGTAGGAAGTCAGAACCATCTACGGTTTCGAATTTGTTTTTTAATAGCTTAGTCTCCGTTTTGCATATTAGGCAAGAATTTAAACAAATATAATTCATTAGCCAGCTTATAAAAATATGAGGTGTAACGATTATAGAATGTATGTTTGTGTCCGTCGCGTCAGAGTGTGGCACGACGCGGTGCGGCGCAGCACTGTTGCGGCGCGGTGGACGCAGCAGCGGGCGCGTATATTATAACACTGTCTTTCCCAGATCATGTGTACGTGATGAGTCAGGTGTGTGTGACGTCAGCGACACGTGTGCCCTCGTCCACGGCTGAGTCACAGCATCTCTCGTTGACGTAGCCGGTACACATGACGCCCTACGGTCCTCTCACCTTTGCTCTCATTTGATCGCGCATTGATTACATAGTTCCGGCGCGGCGCGGGCCCGCACGCAGGCGGCATCCCGCGCGGCGCGGGCGCTCTCGCCGCCAGTGTGCGCTGCGCCTCCGCTTCCGGCGCAGCACGGCGTGGGCGACTATTTCATAAGCGTTTCCTTCGTCACGCTTCCTCCCACCGAGGACGTAGGTACCGCGCCGTACACCTCGCTACAAATGGATATCTGCGGTCCATAAAACGCTTCATTAAACATTGACACGAATTTCAACACACGTCGCGACAGCGTGTAGGACGAGTCCAAGTGCGATATGCAAATGTCACGTTACTAAATTGGTCAGTCATTGTTGTATCCGCAGTTATAACTGCGAGCGTTCCGTCATTCATGCTCGCAGCTATTGAACACACTCAGCGCTTCCGTCACACACAATCTCCACAGTTACATCTCTGAGCGATTGTCGATATCCGCTCGGGCACATCGCGCATCGCCGGCGAGGCCCGACGCAAGTAATATGTGTGCCAACATTCTCAGCCCCACGATAAGCCATTAAGGGTCGCTCCACAAAAAAAGATCATTATAAAGGATGTAAAGACTGCACCGGCGCCGGGCCTTCCCAGAACTGGGGCCATTCTTATTTCACGCTCCCGCCTTATTCACGGGCTTTTTTGTATGGTTTTGGTCATTTTTTTTCACGGGAGCGGTTCTCCTGAGAGAGTTTCAAGGAAATGGCTTATTGGGTTTCGTATAGAATGGGGCTTATCTCGGGGCGTCGATCGAGTGCTCGCGAGCCTGGGAACGCCGGGCAGACGTCGCGCGCACCGTTATGTGGCTAGCGCGCCGCGCGGCCGCTCCGCGTGCCAGCGCCGCGCCGCCGCTTGTGACATCATCACTATCACCGTTTGTGACGTCCGCGCCGATTCGTTACGATCAATTTTCGTTTTAAAACTGCCTATAATAAACAAATAAATTAAATAGGCAATAAAAATGAAACAGTCACTTTGAAAATGTTTTTAACGGCCGAGGTATTCTAGTCAACATAAGTGCGTGTAAATAATGTCAGCGGGTTTATTAACATGCTTAGTTCTGTGTTATAACTCAAACAACAGACACAAAATCATTTTATGACGTGAACAGATGAACTGTAGTGAGTGAATCGGGCGGTGTGACCGCAGCTTTATGTGCGCGCCGTTTAGAAAAGTTATACTCGAAGAAAAAGTTGTCGCACAAAATACCACTATCAAAATGATTAGTTTTGCATGTGCCGCAGTGTATAACAGTGATTAGTTATTATTCTTAATTAAATCCACACATTCCGTTGTCCATAAGTCAATTAAATAGCAAGGGAAGACAATTAACTAAATACGATACTTTTTCACACAAAAATCATAATGATTGTCGGAATGGCGCCAAATGGAATTTCTCACAGACTGTCTAAATTGTTGCTGGGAACACAATACTTATTTTCAATTAGAAATAAATTACGTTGATTGTTTTTGATATTTGTGTCATTGTGTATAAGTCATTTGTGTTTATGATATTTCAAATAGTTTTTTGTTGCCATTTCAGTTGCGAATGGCGAAAGAGGTTGCAACAGCCGCCTGCGCAGACTACAGTCTAGTCGGACACCACTTAAAGATATTCAAGTTTGGAAGTGATGACAGCTTGAATTTGAGGTACGTTCATTATTTATTAACCAACTTTACAAAATGAGGAGGCTATGCTTATTAGGTTTTATTGTAATACAGTTTTCGGTGATAGTATTACCTATTTAGATGTTTATATGACCAATGATTTATTTGGGAATGGTCCATGACTAACACGTACGTTTTCATAATTCAATTTCTACATAAATATCTAAGAAAGATCTAGTAGGATGCCATGCATATTAAAAGATGCATATGCTATATAACCGTGCTAGAGGGCTTTATCAAGAAATACAATATGTATTTTTTATAGATGATGCCCTCTTTTACAAATGCATGTTAATCAAAATAATATCTACTACCCCTCTTTTAATGAACACAATTCACAAACTAAATTCATATTAAAAAACCTTTATTGTTTATTTGATATTGGAAACATTACATATTTCACTTTAATAGAAACTTTACAAAAGAATTAAGAAGGAAACAAGAGTTCATACAAACTCAATAACTCCTCTGTAACTCTGATTTGCCGCTAGCAATTGATTGTTAGATACTTAATGGACTCCTTCGTACAACGTAAGAGTCGTGTGATCGGTTAACGTATTTGCGTTATTTAGGAGTGTAAGGTGTGCGCGGGTCACGGGCCCTTATTGGGGGCAAAGGGAAGTTATAAATCTGTCGGCGCTAACAATGGCGCGATAACGTGCACCTTGCGCCCGCGCCGATACTGGCGCAGCCCCCCCCCCCTCTCACCCGGCCTCGTCCACCAAAACACTATCAACACTGCAGACAGCTATGGGAAATACCCTCATTTACGAAAGTGTTTGTGTATTATGCCTTTTCAAAATGCGTTTGTTATGCCCTGTATCGAGTCTGTTCAATTGTGCCACAATATTGTATTGTCCTCGCAAGCCCCCTAGTGCCAATGAAATACCATAAATCACACACTTAAAAGCCCAGACTCTGCTATGAATTCGTAACAACGGTAACTTAAATACCGAAACCAAGTGGCTCTCCAAACCAGTTACTCTGTAGGTACCTTACAACATTTCGTTGGTAGGTATAGGACCAGGCAACAATAACCGCCGAAATGAGGAGAAAAAGAGAGGTTGACGTAACGCCAACCTTATCGGTCATTGACCTTCACACCTAAACCGAGCCTCACATCTCGCTCGGTGTGCGCGTTTACATGTCGCACACTTATTCCAAAACTGTCACTATCCAAAATTTCGTAATATCGAGATAATAACGCCATCAGTTGATCAATTTCTAACTAAAAAGAGCCGCATTGACACTTTCTTAAAAATGCCAAAAACTACTGCTAGATGGCAGTAGTCTCTTTTGCCACTAAACAAAATTCCCCACCCCGCGCAGTGCTAGACTGACGCTTAACACGAAAACACGTGTCGCCCGTACCAGAATAGACCGTTGTTGAGCGACAAACCGACACTTTGGTCATTAAGTCAGTTTTTCGGTGCCATCATTGGTAAGTAGTTATTTTTTTCTTACTCCAAAGTGACATTTTTTGTTTGGTTCACATTTTGCATTACGGTGACTTTGTATTTAAGTTAGTGGTTTGATACTAAAGTGACACTTTTTGTTTAGTGTCAATTTAGCTATAAAATGGTAAATTTTAATCGAGTTGTTTTTAAAGAAGGACCGTCATTTTACGAATAATGTCATTTTTGCGTTTAATTGATTTTGCCAAAGAATAAATGAACCCTAATTAATTACAAAAGTGTCACTTTTGCGATCATAGTGATAACATAAACTTACGACCTTTATGATTATAATAACCCTTTTATGATAATAATAGGTATATTTTTTTTAATAAATCAATTTGCAAACGTAATCTTTTTTTTTTTGATAGTGATGTAGTGTTTCTATTATTTTAGGTTTTTTTTAAAATGCATCGAAGAGACAAATTGTTGAAACTCGCTCTGGATCTTCAGGCAGAAAATAGCGCAGAACCATCGACCTCGCAGAAATCTCGCAGGGTAAGCTGCTCATCTTCTCAGAGTTCATCTTCCTCGAGCAGTTCTTCGTCTTCAAGTAGCGCTGCTTCTACAATTGGCTCCTATGTTTCGGGGTCAATAAAATCTTCAGATAACATTTACCGTCCCATCGCCAATTCACTAATACAAAGAAAAGTATTTGAATCTTTGCCAAGCACATCTAATCTACAAAAACATGTAACTAATCAAACTGAATTACCAAGACAAAGATCATTAAGCACCGGTTCTAGGTCTTCTACCCTTTCTTCAAGAGCAGGTGATTTTTCACCTGACGATAATGATTCTGATTATAACCCTGTCCCTGATAGAATTATCGATGAAAGCTCTGACAACGAGCAAGAAAATTTAATAATATTACCACCAAAGAAAAAACGGAAGGGTATTATAAATTCTAAAAAGCTAATAGCTAAACAATTACGTAATTCAGGCAAAGAATACGTTTCTTTATCAAAATCAAAAAAAAATGTGCCCCAGAGAAGCATGGGACCGCCTTGTTCAGAACGATGTCGTTTGAAATGTTTCGATAAAATTAATGATGGTGACAGAACGATTATTTTTGGTTTATATTGGGCAATGGGTTGTGTTACTCGACAACGGGATTTTATCAGTAAGAACTTGACTGTTATCAAACCAAAGTATAGTTACAAAAAAGAAAATAGCAATCGTAAACCAAAGCATGGTTTCCACCTAACAGTAAATGGTAAACAAATACGGGTGTGCAAAATATTCTTCAAAAACACTCTGGGGATTAATGATAGACCTATCAGAACTGTCTTAGAGAAGTTGTGTGATAGCGGAATGGTAGAATCTGACAAAAGAGGCAAACACGGAAATCAAGTAAAAGTTGTTGATGAAGTGATACAGGGTATAAAAAGTCATATTGACTCCATTCCTCGTATAGAAAGCCACTACTTAAGAAAACAGACTAGTAGAGAGTACATCGACGGAGGTAAAAGTTTATCTGATTTGTATAGAGATTATAGAAAACTCTGTGAAGAAGAAGGAAAGCCAGCTGGCGAAATACACACTTATCGTAAGATATTTCACAAAGATTACAATATCAGCTTTTTTATTCCAAAAAAAGACATGTGCGAGTTTTGTACATCTTACGAAAATATGAGTCAAATAGAAAAAGAAACTAACGAGTTGAAGTATCTAGAACATCACACAGAAAAAGAACTAAGTCGAATTGAGAAAAATGAAGACAAACAAAAGGGGCAAAAAAGTTACGTGGTTGCATGTTATGATTTACAGGCGGTTTTACCGCTTCCTATGGGTAAGACCTCAAGTTTTTACTACAAATCAAAGTTAAATGTATGTAACTTTACGATTTGTGAACTTAACAAAGACAACAGTTATTGTTATGTTTGGAGTGAAGTAGATGCTTTGAGAGGAGCCAATGAAATTGGCTCATGCGTCTTAAAGTTTATTACAGAAAAATGTCAAACAGTCGATGACCCGAATTTGGAAATTATATTTTATTCTGACAATTGTTGTGGTCAACAGAAAAATCAATTTATGTTTAGCTTGTACATGTATGCTTTAGCTAATTTGTCAATTAAGAGCATTACCCATAAATTTTTAATATCGGGCCACACTCAAAATGAAAATGATAACGTTCATTCTGTAATAGAAAAATCTGTTAAAAAATTTCTTAAATCATCTCCAATTTTCGTTCCTGACCAGTACATTACTTTAATACAGACGGCTAGAAAACGAGGTAATTCATACAATGTCAACGCTATGTCATATTCCGATTTTTATAATTTAAAAGATTTTGTTCAGCAATGTGGCATTAAGTTTAATAAAAATACTGATGGAGATGCAGTTAGACTATCTGAAATTAAAATAATAAAATTTGTCAAAGAAGATAACGGAGCAATAAAAATATTTTATAAGACTTCATTTACAGAAGATCATTTTTATGAGATTGAACAATGTAGACAAACACGGTCTAGGCGCACAATTAACTGTGTCGGGTTTCCTTTGAAACAACTGAATAATGCAAAACTGGAACTAACTTCCAGAAAAAAGAATGACTTACGATCATTAATTGACAGTAATTTAATACCACGCTATTATGCTGAATCGTTTTACCGAAATATTTTGTGATTATTTTTTCTTTTTTATATTAACTTACAGTAAGACATCCTGTTTTATTATGTAAAAGCGAGAGATGCAAGTCTGATTATGTGAATTAAGATTAGCCGAGAGAGGCAAGTGTGATTATGTGAATTAAGATTAGCCGCGAGATGCAAGCATGATAAATATTTTTTGTAAGACATTTTATGTGATATAAGAGTATCAGTAGCGCGAAGCTTAAGTATTGTTTTCTTCCCCTTCTGTAATCAAAGACTGATTAAAATGTAGAACAGAAGTTACCTCATAGAGAGTTTAGACTGATTGTTTAATAACAGATACCTAATTATTATTTAGATGTTTCCTTTTGAGATTATTTTTGTTTCTTAAATAAAAGAATGTTATTAAAATTTATTTTAATTATTTAACAGACAGTTAATAATTATTTCGTTTCTTTTTAATAAATATTTTATGTAGACGTGCATTTGTTTTATTGATCCTATGACAATAACTGTTGCATAGTCTGCAGCGTCAAATTTTTTTACGCGAAAATATTTTAGATTTCATTAAAAGTACTTTAAGTAATTAGTATAGATTAAAATTTCGTAGTTATTAAACCTTTAAAAATTGAATTCCCATTCAAAAGTCGGAGTAAAACGACATTTTGAGATAAAAAATTAAAAATGTGAAAGTAAAACTGACACTATAACACAAATAAGGTAAAAACAATATTTTTCTATTCAAATTTTTTAGTTATTTTCCTCTTAAATATGAGATTTAATATCATGCTTTAATATCCTTGTCATCGAATAACGAAATTGTTCATCTTTTCTTTTCAGTGTACAAATTTCTTTAAAGAAAATTGTTTTTTTGCTCTCCTCACAAATGAGGATTTTTGTATAGTGTCAGTATAGGTTTAAACGTGCGATGTGCTTACACAAATTTTCAGGGACCATCGCGCTTTCGTGCCAACATTTTATATTGTAATATTGCCGTTAACATACTTCCGTCGGCTAAACATAGACGGACCGATGGACATTAATTTGGTGAAATCAGATCAAAAATATAATCTTACTCTAACGGAGTAACATTTTTGAATAGAGGGTATTTATAGACCGTATATCGGGTGGTTTACGTGACGGATGTGTGCTGTTTAAATATACGGTTTTCATATTGACATATTTAAAGTAGGTAGGCAGCAGTGTGTCGCGAGCCGCGAGGTGGGCGCCAGCAAGGCCTTGACCCGTTTCCCTGGTGGCGGCGCGCGGCGCACAATGCGCTATTCCGCGACATCGGAGCCGACACCCGACCAGCTGCCCCCCGGCCCCGCGCCACACGTACTCATCAACTCTCCAACTGTACTTTCATATTCATATAATTGCTTAAACGGTAGACACGGAAACCGTAATAGTCCTATCTCTGCCTACAGAGTCCAACTAAAATGGAAACTTCGACTCAATAAAACATAAAATCGAACAAAACATGTATTTCTCAAAATAAATGTTTCTAAGTATTAACAATGTTTTACAAACAAGCAGCTACACTAGTTAGTACAATATTTTCTGTCGACGCAACAAGTTGTTGACTTTAACGATAATCGAAATAATCGTGACACGGTAAAGTCGGTCATGATAGTATGTAATTAGAGACGTCTGTGGACGCGAGGCTAACAAAATTCGGGGGGCGGCGCGGGTCGTGGCCGCGCTTGAATAAAACATGGAGCGGCGCGCCTTGGCGCCACCGGCGGCGCGCGCGCAGCCAAACAATACGCGGAATGTAGGTGTAGACGCGACGC
The DNA here is from genome assembly GCF_003590095.1 of Trichoplusia ni. NCBI lineage: Eukaryota > Metazoa > Arthropoda > Insecta > Lepidoptera > Noctuidae > Trichoplusia > Trichoplusia ni. Next base: position 8,370,356 of record NC_039492.1, read on the forward strand.
GCCGCGGCCTCCGCCGACACCTGAAACACTACTGATAGCCTGAAAACACACATCGACGCAACGCGCCGGCGCCGGCGCCGCCCGCCGCGACGCCTCGCTCCACAGACACCGCTAACACATTCCTACTTGCTACTATGACATCGAAAAACAAACGATCGCCGGAAAATTTGACTATGAAGCCGATAAACATTTTTTGTAAACGAAACCCACCAGTTATATGATCTGCCGCAAGAATGTTTATTCCGTGAAAATAAATTCAGTAAACGAGTGCGCAATCCCCGAGAATGCGAACTGTCTGCATTCGTAATGTTGTGACAGCAATTTGTATTGTTTGCTATTTTTACAGAAAAAAAGTGTCTAGGCAAACACTCTTCGTAACTGTATTTCTTATATTCATAGAATATTTTAAGATTGTGTTTCACCGCAGCCATTAGCAAATAGTAACGTCTGGCACCATTCTGTAGACACACTAACATCTAAGGTCATGTTCCGCTAACCACAGTGCTCTACGTAATGCCTATACTAACAAGATAAAATTCTTCATCACTCATATTTCATACCATAAATATAAGAAGGAAATAAATTTTAAAATAACAACAATAAAGTAGACCAGTTTCACAATTGCAATAAAACAAAAAATATGACATCATCTTGCAAAAGGTACTTAAATTGTCTGTCAAACTGATTATATTTCGTAGCACTGGCGTAGCATTCTCGTAGCACAGCATGACGTGCCTAGCGAGAGCCAGCCGGGCTAACGGTACACCGTAACCGTTTCCCACGAGGAGGCTCGCGGTTAATTATTTAACAGCTTCAAAAATCATGTCATATTTACATCGAATGCGTGGTCGTGATTAACAGTTTAAAAATGTTAAATGTTCAGACTTGAAATTGTTATGCTGGGCTCGTTCACACGTAGCTAGGATCAGTTCTGCGGTTGGACAGTATAGTGGGCTATAGGGCACTGCGCGTATTGGTGTAAGTGAATTAGTAAAGTCGACCTTATTGCATTGCAAATTAAGGCGTTAACGTAAAAGAGTTTGACAAGTGGTTAATTGTGCTACTGTTAGTGCGACATGTAAGTCGTGGTGCGTCGGTCGTGAAAGAGGTACGCGAGCTGCTGTTGAATCGTCCATTAATACTAATGCCGATTAATTTTGTCTGTCAGACCGAACACCGCTCGGAATACTGAACAGTTGATTTTAATTTGACAATACTAATCACCTTTGCGGCTCAAACAAAAAAGGCTTTTGTATGTTTTAGACGTCGATTAGTGAAACGTCTTTGTCAACACATTAATTGCTGTTGCTTAATCGGTGGCCGACACATGGCAAATTAAGCGCCTCTAGCTTCTGCATCCTCTTGTATCTTACCTAGACAATATTAGAATTACTTGTCCGTACACTGTGGACTATTGTGACAATGTTAAACTTGCTTGGTCCGCGAAACATGCATACAAATATAAATTTTCCCGAAATTCTTTCTATGGGTTAGTCCTACAAGTTGATACAGGAAGTTCGGCCTCACTCGGTGGTTTTATGTGCGACAGACGAGCGCACAAAGTTATTAAAGCATATAGTAATTGAATGTAAGGTGTAATGAGTTTCTGATGCTACGTGCACACCGGTGTGTTTCCTTGTATTTCGGTAATTGCCCCGAGATGTTATCGCGGCCTTCTTATTAATTATGAGCCTCAGAGCCGCGCATTTATTGACCTTATCTCCGGTGGCCGGCCCTTGCGCTTTCTTTACCTGCTTATTCGTTAATGAGCGAGAAGCGAACACCGGAACGAACGCCGCGCGCCGCCTCGCCCGCGCTGGGAACCACAGCCCACAGGATTGAGTTATTACGACCGTGTTTTGTAACACTGTCACAATACGTTTTCCTTTTATTACAGTGATCATTCTTGTGGTTATAAAGAGATTATATGACAGACGGTCGAGTGAAACGATCTATTTGATGGAGAAATAATGAAACACCCGCCTCTCGCTGTCACGGGAGTTGTTAAGAGCACGCGAGCGATCAGTCAATGCATCGGTCCCCATTGTAGTCGGCACTGAGCTCATCCTGCTGAGTCCCGCACAATTCCGAGTTATTTGTTTAATTTTAGCTAAACAGTATAAACTTTCACCCAGCGCGGCGGGCGTCCATGCGGGTAAAGGGATCGGTTCCGAAATAATCTTATTACATCACGCTCCCCACACGGCGTGCGCCCTGCGCGGTTATAAATAGCAGCCGTCGGTCCCTTAAGGCGCGGGCGCACATTTCCGGGCTGGAAGTGTGTCGCTTCCGTTGCGAGCGGTCGTTGACGCCGTGCATTGTCGCCGCACATTCCCCGCCGCGCGGCGTCCGACGACGTTTTTAAATAGAGGAGCGATTACGAGCGTCTGGCTGCGGCGCCGGGCACATGACCGCGCGAAAGTGCAGCGCCCGCCGCGTCACGGGCTATTTGCGACACCGCCGCCGCCGCCGCCAACACGCTCGCCCCCGCTCTCGCGAGATCCACTCGCTCCTGTCTAACACCCGCTCACCGATAACTACTTCTTCGTCTTCTTCCAGCTGGTATCAGCAAGTTATAAAGGCCTCTTCCATCATCTCCTTGAGCAACATACTAAACTCTTATGAGTTATACATTCATAAGCGTTATTATCTTACTATTGAGGTGCTGTGCAATGTATGTAACGAAGGATTCATCACACCTTCTATCGAACCTTAATGTGCGTTGAAGTCTTTTGTTAGAGCCTACGTCTACTTCCTCAGCACAAAACGAAATTAGATATTATCAGATAAAACATAATAACCTACACTTGATTTAAACTGATTTCACATTGATGAATCACAAAACCACTCATGTCGTCTAGTTAGCGGCGCATGGCGGCGGCATGCCAGCCGATTACGTATGGACGACTACGCTTAGTTAAAAAAATCTGAAACAGGCAATAACGCAGAAACTGCCTAGATGAGCTGGTCTAAATGTTAGAGCCTGCTGGTGTCCAGGTGTAACATGTGTTGGCGCTAGTGTGAGGTCGCGGCTCAATAAATTCGGAGGGAGGCGCGCGCGCTGGAATGCGGGAGGCGGCGCGCGGGCGCAGGGGGGCGCGGGGGGCGCGCGGGCGCGGGGGTGGGGGGCGTGCGACTGGCGCGCGCGCCGCTGTCCCACGGTCGCGCGGCCCCGCGCCCCGCGCCCCACACACTTTCTTTCGCGCCATAAAGGTCGTTTCAAATATTTCGGAATGCTGTTTGGTGACATTTCACCTGCGGGCGGCGGGGAGAGGAATGCAGCCTCCGGCATTCGGCCGCACGCCTCGCTCGGCGGAACACGCTGCACGCTCGCGCATCCCCCGACACACATACATGAGCGCGATGTGCGCGCTGCGCTCTCCTTGCGCGGACAAACACACATCACTGCTAACTACTGTCACATTATATGGGCTCAACTGACAACTGTTTCGCTACTCCGCTCACCGTAATAGGGTGAAGACTTCCCAATACAAATAACATTTAACGGTCAGACGGGCATGTCGAATGGACATAATACAAGCATAGCGGCCGTACCGGACTTAAATTTGAAAGATCATTTATATAAAAGGGCAGTTGCATGTCATTTTGCCGTTCTGCGACTTGGATAGTTAAAGCTCAGCGGTCTACTTTCCACGCTCATGTGTGAACTGAGTTTCTCCAATTAATAGATTCGTTCCAATAGCAAACACTAAGTCGGAGAAAGCAGTGGCGGTATGGGTCAACGTCCGGCGGAATTCACACCGGCCGACCGCCGTGACGTTCACGAAGAAATGTGGCGTAACGCTCTAAAATTTCAAAAACCGCGCTCGTTTTCTCATTCTGGGAAGGCTCGGGCCTCCGCTCGAGCAGCCCCGCGCCGGCCCGCGCGGCTCCGCAGCTGGGCTCAGCAAGCCTCGCGGTGTTTATCGAGTCGCGCGTCGCTATGAATGGAATGCGGCGACGGAGGTTGCGCAAGCGACTAGCTTCGCGGCGCTCGACGCTCGGCGGAATGCGCACGAGGCGGCGGGGGCGCGGGCGGGGGAGGGGCGCGGGGCGCGGCGCAGCCTGCGGCGCTGCAGCGGAGGCTGCATCTCGCGGCCATTCACGCCGCGCACTACACCCGCGACCCGCCAAATAACTCACCGTTACAGCCGCGGAATGCTCGCTCTATCTCAATGCCCGACAATGTAGCCAATCATAACTCGTCATAGTTCTACCATTTCCACAGTTTAGAATGGGCACTCTGACTTACCAGTTACAGGTTCGTAACATAGTTTGATATAATAGGAGTTACTTTTTGTTGCCTTATTTTTGGACATTGCTTGCGAACGACTAAAAAGCTGTTGGTCACGTGTACCTATTACGCATACTTTCACGTATTTTGCACGTAGTGTGAATAATGGATCCTACAATATAATTTTGCTAATCATATTATTCGTTATATTGTAAATATCCAAATGTCATACATATACGTTATGTAAAATATGATATGTCCAGAAGCCCAGTAAATTTTTCAATTCAATTTATTTATTTGTGAACATAGGTTACAATAGATGTTACAGAAAAAATACATTTTGATCTCCATGTCCTACCACTTGATGGTGTACAAATAGTTAATTTGATCATAAATATAAATTCAATTAATATCATAAAATTAACCTTTCGTGTGTTTTAGACGTGGATCCACGTTCGAAAAATCTTTACCCTCGTGTGCCTAAGCGTGGATCCACGTCCAAAACTAACAAACTTTTTAAATGCGATTTTGTTCTCTATTCTTTGGACTTTTGGGTAAATTTTTTTTTGCAACGAAAACGTACTGAATGAATCTGTCACGGGCGGCCATTAGACTGAATGGATTTCGTCATGGGAATGGGATCGACAAGTAAAAACAAGTGCATTCTGGTGACACGTGCGACCGGTGAAATTCCTTTTGTGTGATTCTCACGAAAATAAACAACTGTAAGTATTCTTGTCTATTTTGCTTTTGTTTATATTATGTAGAACATAAAACAATTGAAAATAAATGTATTATTAACTTGATTTGTGATATTTCTACGATCAAATCTCTCGCGATGTTTTTTCTGTCAATGTTTTGATTTTCTTATCGATTTATATTTGCATCTATCTTAAAAAAATGTCGTTATTATATATCATTATAAAGGAAATTTCATTAACTTTCGAATTGCATAAAGGTTTTAGTACATTTTTTATCAGAATATGAAAAATAATTGACATTTTCTAAGGTCATGCAAAATGCACGCACACATTCTCATAATAGGGCTTGCATTTACGTGACGCAGATGACGCAATCGAATGGCGTCATGTTACGTCAGTCTTGATGTTTTTGTACAGTATGTTGTTTTGTTTGAATCCATTGATATATTGAACTATATATTATAATTGCAGTGTAAACTGTATATAGCGACAATGAAATAAATTGCGCATTTTATGGCGTTATTGACACTTGTTATTAAATAAATGGAATGAGATGGAATGGAATGAAACGAGATGAAAAAAAACAATATTATTTTACTATTTCAATATTTTTTACTAATAAACGATACTATACATGCTCATGATATAAAAAAAAAAATAACTGGTGTTGTTAATCGATTTCGCTCACGTAAAACTACTAGCGTTTCATATGGTTTCGTCCAAGTTTTCGTAACTATTTTTCTGCACACGGTTTTTCTCGCGTATCTATCTTAACTTTATAATATTATAAAAGCGAAAGCAATAAATATCAGAAAGTATCAATAAGTCATTAGTGGTTTTCTCTTCTTTTTAGGAATTCATCATGGTTGTGGTCCTGGATCTTGACCGGTTTTTGCATAAACGCGACTATATTTCTTGCTATAAAGGAGAGTGTATGTGGCCATGGGAGGAAACCCATTTCTTGCGGGAAAATATTTGTCATATTTGCCACACGGAAGTTAATAACTCCATAAGGCACTTCCGTGTCATCATGAGTAGAAATACAATTCGTCGGCTTCTACTATCAAATTTTTTCTGGTGCAAATGTGGTTATAGTGTATATGATCACTATCCCCAGACGAATGTTGCTCATAAATTCTTAATTTTAATTTGATTCTTTTTTTAAATTCATTGATCAGATCATTCCAAGAAGAATATGTTTTTATTTTCAAAAATAAAATTGATTTCTTAATCAAATTAACTCATTTTCTCTACGTGGACACAAGAAGGTACTAGGCAAGATCTACGTCGTCCAATAAACTATTAAATGGCATAATTGACTAACTGGTACAGATTTTTTTTTTTATTTCTTTCATTCTGTCATCATTGAAATAAATAAATAAATAAAAAACTAATCTATCCTAAATAACCGTAGGTAATGGAGCCAGACCGAATTATTGACGACGTCGGGCTTCCCGAAGCCAGCACTTCAAAAAGTGTGGTATGCTGCTAATAAATATTTGTATCAAATATTTTTGTTAATCAGGGAATTCTAACAAGTAAATATTTTTTTCAATTTTCATCTTTGTAGGGTACCGGAAGACATTTTCCCGATGACGACGATTATGATTGGCAGCCTAATCAAAGGCCTCATGACCTTGATATGTCTTATTCCGAGGTAGATATTTAACAATTTTTTTTTACTTTTTATTTTTAGAGTTTTGCACGCATTCTCCCTCTGATTAATTATAAATGAATATGATTATATTTGTCACATTATCAAAAAGAATTATCATAAATGGCAATTTACTCTTGTAGATACTCAGTGGGCCATTAGGCGAGGAGCTAAGAGTGGATTCGGGCAGTGAGGAAGAGGAGGAACCTATGTCGCTGGAGGAGCTTCGAGCTATCCTGGAAGAGACAGCCGAAGATGTTGAGGAAGATCCCGAAGAACACGAGAGGCTGTCTGAATCTTTCAATTGGTCAAGCGATTATAGTACATTTAGAGGTCAACCGGAAGTTTATTCCCAGGCAGGCGAGCGAAGGTCCCAATATTAAGGAAACAGATCCTCTGAAGCTATTCACTCATGTTTGGGATCACGATATAATGAACAGTATTGTGGCACAGACCAACGAGTATGCCTGGCAAAACGATAGCGCAAGCATCCGAGTTACCGGACGGTATCTCGGCGCATTCTCGATTAAATGATTGGGTAGAAACCACTACTGATGAGCTGTACAAGCTCTTTGCGGTGATGATTTTTATGTCGCTGATGGTCGCAGGACGTGTGAGTGAATACTGGAGCACGGGTACCCTGGCCATGCCAGGTTTTCGTAAACTTATGAGTATAAAACGGTACTGGCTACTCATGCGTTTCCTGCACTTTGTCGATAACAATACTATCAGTGTTCATGGTTCCGATCGTAAAGTTGCTAAGATACAACCCATCATTGACCATTGTAATAAAAAGTTTAACAAA